>NC_081255.1:33920438-34057938 GCF_030490865.1 Poecile atricapillus
CAGCTCCCACTGTCCCAGGCTGCTCCAAACCCATCCAGCCTGGCCTTGGGCACTGCCAGGGATCCAGGGACAGCCTCAGCTGCTCTGGGCACCTGTGCCCACCCTGCCAGGGGGGGATTTCTTCCCTACATCAGCTGCAGGCCAGTGCCTGATGATGTGGAAGGTCCCAGCACCTCCCTGTGATCACTGATTGATTCCACAGGCGCTGGAACATCTTGGAGCCTGCCAACAGTTCTTGCAAAGCAAACATAAATTTAAAAATGTAGTGGTAACAATTTATTTCTGTGACACTTTAACACTTCTGTCAAGAACACATTTAAATTAAAAATGAACAAGAAACTGAAATAAGAGATGGGGTGAATTGGAACGCATCAAAGGAAAACACTCAATCCTTAAGGCACTGCTCCACTGCTAAATCCCTGTCCTGTGACAAACACTCCAGTGCTGATTAAAAGCCTTCAAGGTCTCTTCATATTTCCAAGAAGAACAACTTGCTAGTGTTGGATGTAGAATTTCTTTGCTATTTGCAGTTTTTGTCAAAATTTTTCATAATTTTCTAGTGTATTTTTTTACGATATTCATGGAAGAAAAAACACAATCATTATACAGTGGGATTCTGGGATTTATTTGCCAGTAATGGGGCACGTTGCTGTAAGAAGCAATAACAGAGCAATGAAGGTGCTGCCATTGTCTTTAAGTGCATCTTAAGTACAGTCATTACAAATTGGACGTGGGTAATTCCACCTTTATGACTGGCTGTTTCATCTCCCCTCTCCTTCCCTTGACAAGAGTGTTCCTGAGCTAAATGAGTCTTTCCTGAAAGTGAAAGTCATGAGAGTTGGAAAAAGATTAGAGAGAACATGAGGAGAGGCTGGGAATGGGGAAAATGAGAGATGTTAAAGCACAGGAACATGTCCTTGTCTGAACTGCATCTTCCCTGCCTGGCTGAGCCCGAGCACTGCAGAACATGTACAGGCACAGGAGGGAGGGCTCCCTTCTCAAAAATAACTCAGAGGAACTTCTCTTGGAACAGCAGAGCCCTGTATAGGTCATTTTGGCAGTGCTGGCTCTTAGAATGATCACAGACTCAGGGAATCCCAGAATGATTTGTGCTGGGAGGGACCTCAAACCCACCCAGTGCCACCCCTGCCATGGCAGGGACAGCTCCCACTGTCCCAGGCTGCTCCAAACCCATCCAGCCTGGCCTTGGGCACTGCCAGGGATCCAGGGACAGCCCCAGCTGCTCTGGGAATTCCATCCCAGGGAACAATTCCTGCCCCAGATCCCATCCAGCCCTGCCCTCTGGCACTGGGAGCCATTCCCTGGTCCTGGCACTCCATCCTTTGTAAATAATATTCTCTTTCCATCTTTCTCTCAGCCCCTTCAGGCACTGGAAGGCCACAGTTATCTCACCCCAGGCAGGACCTGAAGGGCTGCACAGAGCCCGGGTTCCTCAGCCTGCTCCCCGTGCTTTAGAGGTCTGTCAGCCCCATCAGGGCAGCTGGAGAGAAGTTTCTCCAACATCCTTCAGTCTGTTACTGCAGCCATGCTGCTGCTCTCATGAGAGATTTTTATTTTGATTCCTTAATATCGACATGTTCTGTATTGCTACATCAGGGTACAGAACGTTCCACCCATCCTGTAAACATTAGCCAGCCCCATTTAATAACTTTCTCATGATTTCACACCTAATAGTTTCTTGCAGTTCAAGAATAATTTATGAGTTTATTCAGCTCAGTAAATACGTGTTTGTGTCTGTAAAGAGTCAAAGCTCACGGCTGCGTGGAAGGAAATAAGTGTATTTCAATTGATCTTCCCTGTGCAGCTCTGATTCGTATTCCTTCAGCGTCTTCTCTCTGGAAGCAAAGCCCGTTTGCTCTGTCCATGGCTTTGCTCCTGAGTGGGAAGCAGAGGCTGTTTGGATTCCCCTTGGCCGGGCTCCGTGGCTCTCAGCACGTGTTGTCTCCCCACGTTTGAGCCGTGAAGCCCCTGCAGGTTCAGCAAAGCAGTCATTTGTGAGAATTGATTTCCCGGAGTCAGCGTGCAGTGCCATGGAAACCGATGGTGGGGGCTCCAGCCACGCCAGCCCTGCTCTGAGACCGCAGCTGGGCTGGGATTTCACCCTTGTGCTGCGTGTTCCATCAGCAGAGCAGCTTCAACACAGCTGCAGCTCTTGCACTGAGAGTGGCCAGGCGTGGGCAGGGTGCCCTGGGCACAGCCACCCCTGGAGGGGACAGAAGCGAGCAGACGCTTTGTGACACGGGTTGGTGCACACGGGGTGTTTGTCAGAGACTGGACTTGAAGATCTTTGGGGTCTTCTCAGACCTCAGTGATTTGATGATTCAGTGTCACTTAGCTTGTCCTGGAGGTCTCAGAGGACAAGGACAAGTGTGGCTGTGGTTGCTGTGCTGTGACAGTGGCACAGGAGGGTGGGCACGGTGTCTCTCTGGTGGCACCAGGAGCCGGTGTCCCGGTGGCTGCAGGAGATGACCGTGCCCAGCTGGCAGGTCCCACACACACCCACCCACCAGCCTCCTTGCTGGGAGCACAAAGCAATTTCTCCTCAGCACCCTGGCCTATCAATATGGATTGTGCATATCAAAAATTAAGATCCATTTTGTCGTTTAAATAAAATATGAGGACATTCCAGCAGCCAAATTGCATTTCAGTTCCTGAAGAGATTCCTTAGGTTTCTGGAACACTCCATGGAAAACCAGGGCCAGCCAAGAACTGCTCATGGCAGGGAGGTTGGGACTGGGTGATCTTTAAGGTCCCTTCCAGCCCACAATCCCAGAATGTCTGGAGCTGGGAGGGAGGCAGGAGGATCATCAAGCCCGGGTGTGCAGTGGGCAGCCCGTGCAGGGGCAGAGCACCCCGGTGTTACCAGCACCAGGCTCTGAGCCAGGCCCCTTTATGGTCCATCACAATAATCAATTAATCATGTTAATTTTCCAAGCCAGGGCCCCTCAGTGCTCGTGTGCCGAGCACAGCATGTCCAAAGCACCCTGACCTGCAGCTCCATCCCCAGGGACAGCCAGGACTGACTGCCTGGGGGAGCTGGCTGCTCCTCCTTGCCCAGCCAGGATGGGGCTGGGAGAGCCTCTCTGCAGCCTCTGCCTGCCCAAAAATATTCCTGCTTTTAACTGGGCACTCCTGGGGGATGGTGGCTGCTATGAAAAAAGGAATAAAGCATCCCAGTTAAACTCAAAGTTGTAAATTACAGCTGAAAAAGGAGGAAAAGCACCCGCTGAGGACATTGCATGGTTCAGCCTCACACCAGCTCCAACCCCTGACAATGCCAATGAGCCAGAGTGGGCTCCAGGGATCCTTGGGGGTCGTTCCAGCTCCGCTCACCCTGGCACTGTGGGCACAGAGCAGGAGCTGGGCGAGCTGCAGCTCTGGATTCAAGGGCAGAATGGCATCTCCCTGCAGTGAGCACAGCCTGAGCTCCCTGTCCTGCCTGCAGTCACTCTCCCCTGGCTCTGGGGATACATTTCCCCCTTGTTCTCAGCTCTGTCCTGGAAAACTCACGGTAAATAACGCTTCCCGAGCAAGGAGGAGGACGCTTCAAAGGTGAGGTGACTAATCCTTTCACTGTGTTAAGCACTTTGAGATCATCCCATATAAAAATCACTATAAACATTTAATATTCTCATAGAAGTAGTGTCAGTGCTGGCTGCCTGGGAACCTGTCCCAGGAGAAAAGGGCAGAGATCAAGGAAAGTATTCAAAAGGATAATTAAATATTTAATAAAAGCCGTTAAATAGTGTGGGCCAGGGTTGCAGCTGGCATAAATCACAATGACTCTGTTGGCGGGTCTCTGCTGGTTTATATTAAAAGAAGCTGCTTTGGGGTGGCTTCTAAAAGCCTTTTAGATTTGCTGGTGTCATTACAGTGTCTTCTATACCGGGCAGTGTCAGAGCTGCTGATTTTCAGCACACCTAATGAGGAAATCAGGGTAAAAAAACATTATTAGAAGTAAAATGTTTTTATGTAGGAAACCTGTTTAAAAATTGAGTATTGTGGTGTGTGTGCTGTGATGTGCCGCTGACAGACACCAAACTCATCCTTTTGGTGGGCAAAGAGACTGGAACTCCTCTGCTGGGGGTTTGTGGAAGCAGCTGGATGTGGGATGAGCAGGAGGGGCTGGGCAGTGCCCAGGGCAGCTGTGGCCCATGGCCAGCTGGTGACAAGAGGCTCAGCTGAGGTGTCCCCCTGCCTGAGCAGCCCAGCTGTTTGTGTGCATTTATATGGACATTTATATGTACATTTATATATACATTTATATGTACATTTATATGTACATTTATATGTACATTTATATGGACATTTATATATACATTTATATGTACATTTATATATACATTTATATGTACATTGATATATACATTTATATGTACATTTATATGTACATTGATATATACATTGATATGTACATTTATATATACATTGATATATACATTGATATATACATTTATATATACATTTATATGTACATTGATATATACATTTATATATACATTTATATGTACATTTATATGTACATTTATATATACATTTTTATATATTTATATATACATTTATATATACATTGATATATACATTGATATATACATTGATATATAGATTGATATGTACATTTATATGTACATTGATATATACATTGATATAGACATTCATATATACATTGATATATACATTTATATGTACATTTATATCTACATTGATATGTACATTTATATATACATTGATATATACATTTATATGTACATTGATATATACATTGATATATACATTGATATGTACATTTATATGTACATTTATATCTACATTGATATATACATTTATATATACATTGATATGTACATTTATATCTACATTTATATATACATTGATCTATACATTGATATATACATTGATATACACATTGATATATACACTGATATATACATTTATATGTACATTGATATATACACTGATATACACATTGATATATACATTGGTATATACATTGATATATACATTGATATATACATTGATCTATACATTGATATATGCATTGATCTATACATTGATCTATACATTGATCTATACATTGATATATACATTGATGTATTCATGTTCTGCTCGCTCCCCTCATCCCCAGCCAGCGCTGCAGCCCCAGCTCTGGCCCCTGGCACGGGACAGGGACAGGGACAGGGACAGGGTTCCAGATCCCCATTTCCCCCACACAGCCTCCCCCAGGCCGTGTGTCCCCCAGGCACACACTCAATAATTGGAATTATTGCTGATCCTCCCTCAGCTTGCACTGTAAAACAGAGAGGCAAGCGCAGAGGGGCGGTGGAACAGGAATAAGTGGGTTTAATTGAGGTCACACTGATGTGACAAGTCTAGGAGCTAAATGAGCTTTTAAGTTAAAGTGGGCAGTGGCTGAGGTGAACTCACATATCCCTTGAAGTTGTTTTTCTTTCTTCTTCTCTCTTTTCTGCACCTTCATTTTGTCAAATTAGTCTGTTTTAGATTCTGCAGGTTAAATTTAAGACTAACGTATAGGGAGTGCTTTGGAAAAGGAATTTGTGACAAAACACTGCTTGAGAAGTGAACAAATGACCAGAAGAGCTTCTTGCCCAAAACTGAGGGTCTCTCCTGCCTGGTGCAGAGCAGTACGTTCATTTTTTCATGTAAAAGGTAAAAATTCTGAAAACTCTAAGTGGTTTCTGGAAGTGGGCTGCAGCCAACACAAGCCCTGGGCCTCTTTGTTTCACAGCTTGGGGGTGAGAAGAAGACTGGGACGTGACGTAAATCCATTTTGTGTGGCCTGGGAAGAGCAGCCGTGCAGACAAGCCAGCATCTCCAAAGGATATTTATGGCATTCTCCATATAAATATGCACATGGGAGATAGGCGAGAATATCACTTTTCATATCCTCACCACAAGTGCTGCTGCCATTAATCTGTCACAGCCATCCTTTAGGTGCAGTTTCAAGTTTGATGTAGTAAAGATATGTGAATTTGAAATTTTATTTCAGTGCTGTCATGTGAGCACGTGAGAAAGAGAGGAGTAAGGAGCTGTTTGTGTGTGAGCTGTGGGAGCGCATGCACTCCACACGTGATGCCCGAAAACGTGGAGTGCATGGAGTTCACAATGCTGCATTTCAGAAATGCTGAAATATTCTAAAATTTTATTTCTCCTTATCCTGAGAAATCACATTCCTGTCACGTACCATAAATTCAGCTTTTTGGCCGTCTCCTGGCTGTACATTTAATTTCTGTGGGAAGTTCTTTGTTTTGTCGAAGGGGTTGACTAAGCTCACAAAATTAACCTCGTGCTCTCATCCCTCAGACCCCTTTTGCTTCTCTTTCCAAACGCCAGGAAAATCCCCAGCCCTGTAAAACAGCCTGAGAACAACGCTCTGTTTCCATGGCACCCACGATTTGCACTGATTCTTCCCTAACTGAGGGGTTCATGCAGGTGCCTCTCACTAATCCTGACCAGGGCTTCATTTCCGTCTGTGACTTTACTGCATTCATAATTCAAGGTAATGCTCAGTGTCCACTGAAGTCAACGAGACTTAAGCTCATGAAAAAGAAGTTTGCTGAATTAGGGTGGAAATAGAATTATGTTGGTCCGCCCTGCAGCCACGAGTGACTGGTTGAGAGGGGATGAGTTCATTCAATGTGCACAGGAAATTAAAATTGACCTTCAGATCACTGATTTTTGGAGGAAAAAAAAGAAGCAAAGCTCTTAAAAATGGAGCCTTTGACTGTTAGAAAGGTGTGAGATCTATTTATGGCAGCACATGCCATTTCTGTACAGCGTTCAGAGTTATTTAAAGTCCATGACAAGGTGTCTGCTCCTCTGAGGAAGCAGTTTCTTGGAGGTGAGGTCAATCGGATCGCGTCACTGATGGGAAAACGTGAAATAATCCCCAGCAGTGAGCAGAGGCAGGGTGTGGGACTGGGAATTCTCCCCAGCACAGCTCTGCTGCTGCTCCTGCTTTTCCTGCTCTCCCCATCCCTGGCAGGCTGGCAGCAGCTCTGCAGGAGCTCTCACACCCGCGGGGTGCGAACCCCAACATCCGCGGGAGCGCTCTGCCAGCTCGGCTTCTGCAGCTGCTGCGGATCAAAACACTTCCCTTCACATCACCCTGGGCTCTGCAGGCTGAGGATGGCTCTGGGAGGCAGCTGCTGCTGCACAGAGCACGGCCACTGCAGGGCCAGGGGACAGAAATGCCCTGGGAGAAGAGGGATGGAGCAGAAATGCTCTGGGAGGAGAGAGATGGAGCAGAAATGCCCTGGGAGGAGAGAGATGGAGCAGAAATGCTCTGGGAGGAGAGAGATGGAGCAGAAATGCCCTGGGAGGAGAGAGATGGAGCAGAAATGCTCTGGGAGGAGAGAGATGGAGCAGAAATGCCCTGGGAGGAGAGAGATGGAGCAGAAATGCCCTGGGAGGAGAGAGATGGGGACAGAAATGCTCTGGGAGGAGAGAGATGGGGACAGAAATGCCCTGGGAGGAGAGAGATGGGGACAGAAATGCCCTGGGAGGAGAGAGATGGGGACAGAAATGCTCTGGGAGGAGAGAGATGGGGACAGAAATGCCCTGGGAGGAGAGAGATGGGGACAGAAATGCTCTGGGAGGAGAGAGATGGGGACAGAAATGCCCTGGGAGGAGAGAGATGGGGACAGAAATGCCCTGGGAGGAGAGAGATGGAGCAGAAATGCTCTGGGAGGAGAGAGATTGAGCAGAAATGCCCTGGGAGGAGAGAGATGGGGACAGAAATGCCCTGGGAGGAGAGAGATGGGGACAGAAATGCTCTGGGAGGAGAGAGATGGAGCAGAAATGCTCTGGGAGGAGAGAGATTGAGCAGAAATGCTCTGGGAGGAGAGAGATGGGGACAGAAATGCTCTGGGAGGAGAGGGATGGAGCAGAAATGCTCTGGGAGGAGAGAGATGGAGCAGAAATGCTCTGGGAGGAGAGAGATTGAGCAGAAATGCCCTGGGAGGAGAGAGATGGGGACAGAAATGCCCTGGGAGGAGAGAGATGGGGACAGAAATGCTCTGGGAGGAGAGAGATGGGGACAGAAATGCTCTGGGAGGAGAGAGATGGGGACAGAAATGCTCTGGGAGGAGAGGGATGGAGCAGAAATGCTCTGGGAGGAGAGAGATGGGGACAGAAATGCTCTGGGAGGAGAGAGATGGGGACAGAAATGCCCTGGGAGGAGAGGGATGGAGCAGAAATGCTCTGGGAGGAGAGAGATGGAGCAGAAATGCTCTGGGAGGAGAGAGATGGGGACAGAAATGCTCTGGGAGGAGAGAGATGGAGCAGAAATGCCCTGGGAGGAGAGAGATGGGGACAGAAATGCTCTGGGAGGAGAGAGATGGAGCAGAAATGCTCTGGGAGGAGAGAGATGGAGCAGAAATGCTCTGGGAGGAGAGAGATGGAGCAGAAATGCTCTGGGAGGAGAGAGATGGAGCAGAAATGCTCTGGGAGGAGAGAGATGGGGACAGAAATGCTCTGGGAGGAGAGGGATGGAGCAGAAATGCTCTGGGAGGAGAGGGATGGAGCTCTGAACCCAACTGCCTGTGGGGAGATGGGAATCAGGGTTATTTGGGAATTCCTCCCGTGAGCATTCAGCTGAGCCTGGAAATGGGATGGCTCCAAAGGTACAGTTTAATCACAGGACATTTATTGGGGTGGCCCCTGAGTCCTGCCAGCTCTGGCCTCTCTCTGGAGGTGTTATCACTGTCGTTGGGGTGTGTAGGATTTTCCATTTATCTCCAAGTCAGATTTTATCTGGTGCAGGCAGCTGACATCAGCTGGCCACGGCGTTTGCCCAGGAATAAAGAACATTGCTGAGGCAGACATCACAAATCACCTCTCTTCACATGTGAGCACCTCTCCCTACCCTTTCTATTTGTTTGTTGACCAAGAATAGGTTCCTCATCTGTGCTTTTTTCCAGGACAATCTGCCTGGTTTCCATTGCATCCCCCAGCCCAGGGAGAGCACTGACAGCAGCAGAAATGCCCAGCCAAGTCTGAAAGGCAATTCCAGCCCTGCAGGATGGGCACACCGGGCTCAGGCTCAGCCCCGTGTCCTTGCCCATTGCCAGGCAGGGCAGCACAGCTGCCTCACTGCCCCTTCCCACCCCCTGCACCGGGGACAGGGGGTTTGCAGCCAGCTCCAGACTCCCAGAACACGGTTTGGACCGAGGAGGGTTGTGAATAAACCATTAGTGAGCAGCTCAGACCCCACTTTTGGCTGCAGCCGTCGGCTGGCAGGGATGGAGGGCTGGCAGGTGGGTGTGTGCGAGAGCCAAACACATCCCTGGTCCTTTCAGGGATTCCAAAAGTGGATGTCAGTTATTTCTTTAATTACCTGCAATACTTCAAGCAGAAGTCCTTGCACATTTTTCTTCCCCAGAAGTCATAAATAATGATTTATTAACGAGACATCAGTCATTACTTATATCTCATTGTCTGTTTGATATAACTAAACCACTACACCCAGGAAGTCTCTGTGATCTCCCTGTTTTTGTGGCAGAAAACACAGATTTCCCTGGCCCTGGCTCAGCCTCCCCCACCATCCTGCCCCTGGAACCTGCAGCTGAAAAGGGAATTTTGGGGTTTTGATAGACAAAAACATATTGGTGGCCATGAAGCATCATGAGCATCCTCTGTGTTAAATGAACCGTTCTGTTTGACCTGAAATGACTTCTGGCTTTCTTGGAACTGCCAGAACATTGAGAAGCCATTTACTTGCACAGCCTTAATTAAGCAACTGCCTCCAGTTATGATTTACTCTGTCATTCAGAAAATTAGACCTTCACACTGTTCCTAATTTTTGCCAGAGTCCTTAAGGACAGCTTTTACCAAGATCAGCCGTAGTTTGGGCTGCTCCAGGTTTTAGATGCCAGGCCTGGAATGCAGTCAGGCTTCCAGAAACGTCTCTGCAGAGCCGTGGCTAAAGGAGCTCTGAGTTGGGCACTGGCTCGCTGAGGAGGAATTGCTGCTCCTCCCCAGCAGATCCTGGGCTGATTATCTTCATTAGCAGGGCTGTAAATTGCATTTTGGTGCTGAGGGCAGTTATGTCCTGTTAGAGCAATGCTCACCCACCTGCTGCAGCACACCCTGAGGTGGCAGCACTTTGGTTCCATTGAGGAGTCACATGTGCTGAGGATGGAATGAACCCTTCCTACACATTCCCAGTGCTTCTGTACATCCCTGCTGCCATTCTGCACTGGATCACAGAACCACAGGGTGGCCACTCCATCCAGCTCCAACCCTCCCAACACCTCCCCCTGTCCCAGCTGCTCCCAGCCCCATCCATGCCTTGGGCACTGCCAGGGATCCAGGGGCAGCCACAGCTGTGCCAGGGCCTGCCCACCCTGCCAGGGAGCAATTCCTTCCTACTGTTAATTTAAACCTTCTCTCTGGCAGTGGGAAGCCATTCCCTGAGTCCTGTCCCCCATCCCAAAGTCTCTCTCCAGTTCTCTTGGAGCTCCTTCAGGTCCTGCAAGGCCACAGTGAGCTCACCCCAAAGCTTCTCCTCTGCAGGTGAACATTCCCAGCTGTGCCAGCCTTTCCTCCCAGCAAAGCTGCTCCATCCCTTGGATCATCCTGGAGCCTCCTCTGGACCCTCCCAGCAGCTCCATCCCTCAGCTCATCCTGGAGCCTCCTCTGGACCCTCCCAGCAGCTCCAGCTGCTCCCTGTGCTGGGCCAGGGCTGGGGCAGCTCTGCAGGTGGGGCCTCACCTGGGGGGCAGAGGGGAAGGATCCCCCCTTGCCCCCAGACAAAAGAATTTCTTGTGCTCTGTGGATTTCTGCAGGGCTGCTCTGGCACCCAGCACTGACACCAGAGCTTGTGTGCATTTATATACACATAAATACACATGTATTAAATGAAATACAAGTTAATATATATATACATTCAGTTAAATAAATACCCAGTGTGATGCCTATGTATAAATATATGTGTGAGTGTGTTAAGAAAGCCTTCAGAATGGGAGAGACAGGAGGCTGGGGGATGTCTAATGGATTGCCATAATCACAGATTCTGATTCATACTCATCATCTGAAAACAGCCAGCCAGAAGATGAAATAACTTCACATCCATCAAGCACTAAATGAATATGTTATTAAGGATATTGTACACCATCACAATCAGCACGTGAGCACTGTCTGTGCTGGGTGCTGTCAGATCAGGGTCACTGCCTACAGCAAAACAAAGCAGGCAGGGAGAGATGATCCCCCCCGTGTTCCCCACACGTTCCTCTCCTGCTCTGTGTTCACTGCTAGACTTCCCTCAGGAAAACGCCAGGGTTTGTGTTCCCTGCATTCTCAGCAGCCTGCAGAGCCCTGTCCTGCCCGGCCCTGACCCCTCACACCGCCAAGGCCACCTGAGGCCACAGCCCCTGGCAGCCGAGAGGGACCTCTGGGTGGCTCGGGGGGTCCTGGGGCCAGGAACAATCCTTCAGTGTGCTGTGGGACCCCAACCGTGCCAGACCCACAGCACAGCTGCCAAAACCCATGGCACAGCTGCCAAAACCCACAGCACAGCTGCCAAACCCACAGCACAGCTGCCAAACCCACAGCACAGCTGCCAAACCCACAGCACAGCTGCACAGACCCACAGCACAGCTGCACAGACCCACAGCACAGCTGCACAAACCCACAGCACAGCTGCACAGACCCACAGCACAGCTGCACAGACCCACAGCACAGCTGCACAGACCCACACCACAGCTGCACAAACCCACAGCACAGCTGCACAAACCCACAGCACAGCTGCACAGACCCACAGCACAGCTGCCAAACCCACAGCACAGCTGCACAGACCCACAGCACAGCTGCTCAGACCCACAGCACAGCTGCACAGACCCACAGCACAGCTGCTCAGACCCACAGCACAGCTGCACAGACCCACAGCACAGCTGCCAAACCCACAGCACAGCTGCCAAATCCACAGCACAGCTGCCAAATCCACAGCACAGCTGCACAGACCCACAGCACAGCTGCCAAAATCCATGGCACAGCTGCCAAATCCATGCCACAGCTGCACAGACCCACAGCACAGCTGCCAAACCCACAGCACAGCTGCACAGCTGCCAAACCCACAGCACAGCTGCACAGACCCACAGCACAGCTGCCAAACCCACAGCACAGCTGCACAGACCCACAGCACAGCTGTACAGACCCATAGCACAGCTGCACAAATCCACAGCACAGCTGCACAAACCCACAGCACAGCTGCACAGCTGCACAGACCCACAGCACAGCTGCACAGACCCACAGCACAGCTGCACAGACCCACAGCACAGCTGCACAAACCCACAGCACAGCTGCACAGACCCACAGCACAGCTGCACAAACCCACAGCACAGCTGCCCAGACCCACAGCACAGCTGCACAAACCCACAGCACAGCTGCACAGACCCACAGCACAGCTGCACAAACCCACAGCACAGCTGCACAGACCCACAGCACAGCTGCTCAGACCCACAGCACAGCTGCACAGCTGCACAAACCCACAGCACAGCTGCACAAATCCACAGCACAGCTGCACAGACCCACAGCACAGCTGCACAGACCCACAGCACAGCTGCACAAACCCACAGCACAGCTGCCAAACCCACAGCACAGCTGCCAAACCCACAGCACAGCTGCACAGACCCACAGCACAGCTGCACAGACCCACAGCACAGCTGCCAAACCCACAGCACAGCTGCACAGACCCACAGCACAGCTGCCAAACCCACAGCACAGCTGCACAGACCCACAGCACAGCTGCACAGACCCACAGCACAGCTGCCAAACCCACAGCACAGCTGCACAGACCCACAGCACAGCTGCACAGACCCACAGCACAGCTGCACAGACCCACAGCACAGCTGTACAGACCCACAGCACAGCTGTACAGACCCACAGCACAGCTGCACAGACCCACAGCACAGCTGCACAGCTGCACAGACCCACAGCACAGCTGCCAAACCCACGGCACAGCTGCACAGACCCACAGCACAGCTGCACAGCTGCACAGACCCATAGCACAGCTGCACAGACCCACGGCACAGCTGCACAAACCCACAGCACAGCTGCACAGACCCACAGCACAGCTGCACAGACCCACAGCACAGCTGCACAGCTGCACAGACCCACAGCACAGCTGCACAGACCCACAGCACAGCTGCCAAACCCACAGCACAGCTGCACAGCTGCCCAAACCCTCAGCACAGCTGCACAGCTGCCCAAACCCACAGCACAGCTGCACAGACCCACAGCACAGCTGCACAAACCCACAGCACAGCTGCACAGACCCACAGCACAGCTGCACAAACCCACAGCACAGCTGCACAGACCCACAGCACAGCTGCCAAACCCACAGCACAGCTGCACAGACCCACAGCACAGCTGCACAGACCCACAGCACAGCTGCCAAACCCACAGCACAGCTGCACAGACCCACAGCACAGCTGCACAGACCCACAGCACAGCTGCCCCAGCTCCCCAGTGTGGGACAGGAGGAGGCAGCTCCTGGCTCCTGACCAGAGAACACATTGCAGATGTCTGGGAGCACTGAAGGCTTCACAGTGCCGGAGTTCAGGGAAAATCAGTGCAGGTGTCAGGATGGGCTGAAGAAGCCGTGGAGGAGAAGTGCTGGGGGCAGATCACAACAGCAGCCCCAGAGCACAGCTCTGGAGTTGTGTCCTGGGGCAGCAGCCTCCTCCTGGGACCCCCGTTCCACTCCCCACCACGCTCCTCCTCACTCAGCACCACTGTGGCATCAACCACCTGCAAAGACTGAAGGAGTGGAAGAGTGGATCCTCTACTGCTCAAATCGACAGGGGATAAACATCACAAATCCTCTGGACCTGGGGAAACGTGGTTCCAACAACCAGAAGCAGAGAGCACACATTGCTTTGGGAAAAAAGAGAAGAAAGGAAAAGCCGTGTACAGCAGTGGCCCCTGAGATGGAGAGAGCACAGCAAAGCTCTTCCCCTGCTGTCTGGAGTTTAAAAACGCTGCCTGGCTGCTGGGAGCCAGGGAGAGAAGGCTGGGAAGGAGCAAGCAGTGCCCAGGCAGGCAGAGTGTCTGGAGTGGGAGGTTTGGGATTCTCAGAGCCATGGCCAGAGCCACCGCACGCTCCTCGTTAGCGCTCCGCTTGTTTATTACCCGCACCTCACATTCTTCTGCTTGCTTAATTAAAATGTGATGTGCTGCAATTCAGATGCTGTACAGACACCCATTACCACAACACAATTACCTTTATCAACCAAGCTCATCACCTCATTAAAAGAAGATGTCAATTTGGCTTGACAGGATCAATTTTCAGTACACCCTCCCTGACTGGCACTATTTATATTACACTTCCTCAGTTTATTAATTAGAAAAGTAATTTTTGCTCTTCTGATTCTTGCTAGATACTGATTTTTCTTATTGTCTTAATATTACTCTGAGTTTCTACCCCTCATGCTATTCGTTTTCCTTTTATCCCATTTATTTTTTCCATTAAAATCTCTGCAGTTCTCCTGTAGGTCAATCAAAGGTTCTTTGCCTGGTATTTTTTAGACACTATCACTTCCTTTCCTGATCATACCATACAGTGAGTGACCTCTGAAGGACTTCAGCATGTTTTTATAAAATGGATTATAAGTGTCTCCACAATTTTAATGATTTGTTTACATGATGAAGCCTGGACTTCATCTTAACAACACCTGTTATCACCAGCAGGCTGTGATGGCCGGGATCTCAGCTACAGCCCGGTTCTGGGGCTGTTAGAAATTCCTCCTTAATTGATAAACAATTCCTGAGACAAACTGTGCGTGTGTTAGATGGAAACTGCGTGTCCTGCTGGCAGATGGCACTCTGGGGGCTCCTCACACGAGCAGAGGATGGCTCAGGCTGGGAAACACCTCCAGGATCCGAGCATCCCCACGGTGTCCACGAACCCTGCTGACAAAGCCCTGGGTGTTTCAGCACCTCCACCGCCCAGCACGGTCTGTTCCAACGCCTGGCCACCCTCATTGTGAAGAAATTTCCCCAAATATCCCACCTGAAGCTGCCCTGGAGCAACTTGGAGCAGTTTCTCCTTGTCCTGCCGCTTGTCCCCCGGGAGAAGAGCCCAACCTCGCCACCCTTCTGTGCTCTCTGGGACCATTTTGTGATGTGTTATAATTAACTGACCTCATTTTAGTGGAGGTTTTCTGGCTGTGTCCTGATGGAGCTGCACACCTCTGGAAGCATCCTTCCACCCAATTGCTGTAAAATCCCTGCAGGGAGCCGAGAGGCCGGCTGGGTGCCTCATGGTCACCCCAGAGCTGCCTGGCTTGGAGCTTCCAGCGCCATCCTTGAGCACAGATGGATGTGAAATAGCAGGAAAGGAGGAATTAGGAGTAAAATAAGAAGTGTATCTTGATTGGGAAAAAAATAGGGTTTCTGTTAATTGCTAAGATTTTGTACTGGATCACAATTTACTGCATTTTTTGGTTTCCTGTTAGTGTAGGGTTTAACACATCAAATTGTAAGTATGAGTAACAGTACACTCACTTGGATATAAATATAATAAATAAAACATGTTGCCACTGTGATTATCAGAAATAATAAAGCACTAGACAGAAAACCCCATAGGTATCTTTCCTGCTGACCCTCCAAAGGATCTGGGCACTTTCTCCTTGGATATTTGATCTTGTTTCTTGGGTTTAAAGTGTGACATTTCACTAAAGCTGCCCTTGCTGGAGTAATTGCTGCTGGGGATTAAGACAACTGCAAACTCTGAGCTAGTGGATGGGTAAAGCAACACAAATCCTTTTGTGTCAGAGAATATCATGTCTGAAATGTGATAATAGATCTGATTTTGTATCATTTAGGAGCACAAAAGGGGGTTTTACTGCTTGAATTAGCACACAAGATGGTATTAAAGCTTTTCAGTTAAACTCATAGTCAAATAGATACCAAGAAAACTCTACTTTTATTGGTGATGCTGTGCATAAAATTGTCCAGGCATCACAGGGAAGGAGTGTGAAATCAACCCAAAGTTTCCTCCCTGGACTGATGCCTCTTTTCAGAGTGTACAGTTGTTTAACAGTGACATTTAATAATGCATTGCAATAATTGCTGGGGTTTACTGCTCATTACTCCTTTAAAACCCCAGGAATACAGTAACAGTTCTTTGATTTTCTTTTTTAATATGAAAATAATTTTCACTATAAAGGCTGAAGGAAAACACGTGCTCTGTACTTATAATTTGATAAAGTCATTGCTGTTTCTCTGCGGTATTTTAATTCTTAAAATTATCACTTCAATTGCAGTGTGCAGGCTCTAGAAAGAGGACTGAAAAGGTGAGTTATTAATTTTTCTGAGCACAGTGTTTTAGGCAGGTTCCTGAGGCTGCAGCAGCTGCAGATCTGCTGTGCCAGCAGTGCCCACCCTGCCCCAGGCCCCGGGATGGGATCAGCTGGGAGCTGTGCCCTGCTGCTGGGCACGGCTTTGGGTGCTTTCTGTGGGGTCCCTGCTCACAGCTCCTGCTCTGGGGGCTGCTCTGGAGGATGCTGGAGGATCCCTGGGCTGCTCTGTGCCCTTCAGCACAGCTGAGCTCAAACTCACGCCTGGGGACCTGGCACCGTGACTGGGATCCTTCACAAACAAAGGACAAGGCATAACTGTGACTGTTATTGTTAAAAGTGGTCTCTGATCTCCGTCATGCGCTGGAAACCGAGGGGATAATGCAACATTTCTGCAGAGGAAAGGCTCCTCTGGAAGCCTCTCCCTTCCTGACACTTACTCACTAACAAAATTGCTTTTAAAAGATCAAATTCATCTCCCTGCAATGCACTGCCTGCTCCCCTGATGGACATTGGCATCGTGCTCTGCAGTGAAATGCAGCTTTACTGCTCTTCACCCTCTGGACAGTAAATTATTGTGCTCATCTAACAGTAATTGGCTTTAAAATAGCAAATAGCCTTCTCTGCAACATGCAGAGGTCCTGGAGCGTGTCCAGGGCAGGGAACGGAGCTGGGAAGGGTCTGGAGAATCCCTGAGGGAGCTGGGAAGGGGCTGGAGAATCCCTGAGGGAGCTGGGAAGGGGCTGGAGAATCCCTGAGGGAGCTGGGAAGGGGCTGGAGAATCCCTGAGGGAGCTGGGAAAGCTCAGCCTGGAGCAAAGGAGGCTCAGGGGGAATTTCTGGCTCTGCACAAGTCCCTGGCAGGAGGGGACAGCCGGGGGGATTTGGGATCTGCTCCCAGGAACAGGGACAGGAGGAGAAGGAACGATCCCAGGCTGGGCCAGGGGAGCTCAGGGTGGGCAGCAGCAGGAATTTCCCCATGGAAAGGGGGGTCAGGCTCTGGAAGTGCCCAGGGAGGGTTGGATCCCCATCCCTGGAGGTGCCCAGGGAATTCCTGGAGGTGGCACTGAGGGCTCTGGGCTGGGGATGGGGTGGGCATCGGGCACAGATTCCTCTGGAATTGCTTTTCCAGCAGGAGAACTCAGGCCCTTCCCCAGCTCCATTGCCCCTCCCTGGACACAAAGCCAGGGCTCCCTGTGGGTGTCAGTGAGGGCAGCTTTGTCTTTCATACTTGTATTCACCAGTGTGCCAGAAAGAGTCTCTCAGCACAAATATTATTCACTTCTAAATTCTTTTTAAGCTTGAAGTTGTTCAGCAATGACAGGAGAGAGCAGTGGAATCAGAGCAGTGCTTGCTGAAGTGAGAGCAGTCCCACAATTCGCAGCCTCAATCATTTTCCAATCACAATTAACGTCATGTTAGCTGAGGAGTCACCAGAGAAAAATAAAGGGAAGGGCATTCAGAAAAGGAAATGTGGCCAAGGCTCAGGTGCTGCTCACTCTCAGAGCTCACATTTCTCTATAATCAAAACCCTCCTCTTGCAAAACTGAAGAAACCAGACAGTCCCCACCAAACCAAACCTTTTCCAGCTGAGAACAGTGACATTCTCAGGATTGTTTCTTTTTTTCCCCAGCTTTCCTGGAGTCAGTGGGGGCTGCAGGCGGGCAGGGGGCCACAGGAGCTCTGTGCCACACTGGCCACGTCCTGCTGAGCCCCCTCTGAGCCCCCTCTCTGAGCAGGGATGCTCTGCCAGCACCAACACCAACCTCTGCAGCGGTGCTTCCTGGACATGGGACACTGCAAAATTCCTCTTCACTGAGCTCCAGAAATGCAGAATCCATGGCAAGGTTGCCCATGGTCAGAGGTTGGTGCCCTTCCATCCCCTGGCAGCACATCCAGGTGGATTTGCCATTGCCATGGGGACGGTGCTCAGCGTTTCAGAGCTCACACCAGGGCAGGGAGCTGCTGTGTGCAGAGAGCAGCAGCAGCAGGAGCCTCGCTGGACAAACATTGGGAGCATCTCCTCCCTGGGAATTTGGGAGATCTAAAGTGAAACATGAGAGAACAGCGCAAAAGGAAGAAAGGTGAAGAGTTGGTTAACAAGAAGCAAACATGAAGAGATGTGGTCACATTTGTCAGCTGCTGTTATAACCCCATCGCTCACGGTTTTCCCACACAAAATCATTTCAAATTGAAATTAAAGCTCCCGAGCCCTCGGTTCCCCCAGCTGACAGCCCGCTTGGCTCACGCTGCCATTCCAGCAGCAGCTGTCACCTTCTGAAGGCAGAAGGATTTAAAGGATAAGGGAAGAATTATCTCCTGACATCGGCCCCAGGTGCTTGAGGGGAAGGAGAGGATTTTGTTTGGGCAGGAGCAGCCGTGCCCTGAACCCTGAGCCCTGAACCTGCAGCCCTGAGCCCTGAGCCCTGACCCTGACCCTGAGCCCTGAGCCCTGACCCTGACCCTGACCCTGAGCCCTGAGCCCTGAACCCTGAGCCTGCAGCCCTGAGCCCTGAGCCCTGACCCTGACCCTGACCCTGAGCCCTGAGCCCTGACCTTGACCCTGAACCCTGAGCCTGACCCTGACCCTGACCCTGACCCTGACCCTGAGCCTGACCCTGACCCTGACCCTGAGCCTGACCCTGACCCTGACCCTGAACCCTGAGCCCCAAACCCTGAGCCCTGAGCCCTGAGCCCTGATCCCTGACCCTGAACCCTGACCCTGACCCTGACCCTGAGCCCTGAGCCCTGACCCTGACCCTGACCCTGAGCCTGACCCTGACCCTGACCCTGACCCTGACCCTGACCCTGACCCTGACCCTGACCCTGAGCCCTGAGCCTGACCCTGAGCCCTGACCCTGACCCTGACCCTGACCCTGACCCTGACCCTGACCCTGACCCTGAGCCCTGAGCCTGACCCTGAGCCCTGACCCTGACCCTGACCCTGACCCTGAGCCCTGAACCCTGACCCTGAGCCCTGAGCCCTGACCCTGACCCTGACCCTGACCCTGACCCTGACCCTGACCCTGAGCCCTGAGCCTGACCCTGAGCCCTGACCCTGACCCTGACCCTGACCCTGACCCTGACCCTGACCCTGAGCCCTGAGCCTGACCCTGAGCCCTGACCCTGACCCTGACCCTGACCCTGAGCCCTGAACCCTGACCCTGAGCCCTGAGCCCTGACCCTGACCCTGACCCTGACCCTGAGCCCTGACCCTGACCCTGAGCCTGACCCTGACCCTGAGCCCTGAGCCCTGAGCCCTGAGCCTGACCCTGACCCTGAGCCTGACCCTGACCCTGAGCCCTGACCCTGAGCCCTGAGCCCTGAACCCTGACCCTGACCCTGAGCCTGACCCTGACCCTGACCCTGACCCTGAGCCCTGACCCTGACCCTGACCCTGAGCCTGAGCCTGACCCTGAGCCCTGAGCCTGCAGCCACAGCAGGGAGAGCTTCAGGAACAGGGATGGCTGTGCAGGGGCTGGGCAGAGCAGGGAGAGCTGTCCCAGAGCCTGCTGACCCTGCTGCCCACCCTGCAGGGACAGTGCCAGGGACTGTGCCAGGGACTGTGCCCACCCTGCAGGGACAGTGCCAGGGGCTGTGCCCACCCTGCAGGGCTGCCAGGGATTGTGCCAGGGGCTGTGCCAGGAGCTGTGCCCACCCTGCAGGGCTGCCAGGGGCTGTGCCAGGGGCTGTGCCAGGGACAGTGCCAGGGACAGTGCCAGGGACTGTGCCAGGGGCTGTGCCCACCCTGCAGGGCTGTGCCAGGGGCTGTGCCAGGGGCAGTGCCAGGGGCTGTGCCAGGGGCTGTGCCCACCCTGCAGGGCTGCCAGGAGAGCCAGGCACCCCTCGGAGCCCCCCACAGCCGGGACCTGTCCCGCAGGAATCTCCTCAAACCTCAAACCATCCTTGCCCTGCTCCCACTCGATGCCCATTGGGCTCCCGTTCATCACCAGCCTAATGATTTTAGTAATATTGTACATTAAATTATTTCAGCATAGCTGCTTTGGATCCCCAGGTTTTGCTCTAATTAGTGCTAATGTTTTGAATCATCTCTGACTTTAAAGCAAAATTTGGTTTGGGCTTAACAAATGATAATTCCCATGTATCTGCAGGATCTGTTCTCTTTTTCAATGCATTCATTTTCCATCTTCAAACTGAAATGAAAAGAAATAGAAATTTTTAGCACATTTTAAAGTAATTTTGAATTAGTAAAACTATTTTGTGTTAATGAAATTGAAACGTTGTCATGATGATAATCTTCAAAAGTCTTTATTTTTGTAAGTGTAAGCACTAATGGCTTTGCTTGGACAAGCTCTTTGGGAATGGAGGATCAAAAACATTTCTTTTAAACCGATGAAACAGAATGTGTTGCTTGACTGAAATACTTGATTTCAGTGTTTTAAAACCAACATTTTATTGAACTTTATTTGATGTTTTAAAACAAACCTGATTTAAATGACAATAGAACTTTCCACTGAAAAATCATTTGACTTTCAAATATAACTAACATGGAGAAAATAACCAGCAGAGAGATTCGAAGGGTCCGAATTCCCTGAATCAGCTGCAGCTGAGGCACAAACAGAGCCCAGCATCTCTCAGCACTTCAGAGCAGCCCTGGCTGCACAGAGCAGGGGACGCCTGTCCCAGGGCGTGAGGAAAGCTGGGGAGCCCAAAAAATCACACTCAGTGGGGCTGTGAGAGCCCAGGACACTGAGGATAAAATCACACTCAGTGGGGCTGTGAGAGCCCAGGACACTGAGGATAAAATCACACTCAGTGGGGCTGTGAGAGCCCAGGACACTGAGGATAAAATCACACTCAGTGGGGCTGTGAGAGCCCAGGACACTGAGGATAAAATCACACTCAGTGGGGCTGTGAGAGCCCAGGACACTGAGGATAAAATCACACTCAGTGGGGCTGTGAGAGCCCAGGACACTGAGGATAAAATCACAGCCAGGCTGTGAGAGCCCAGGACACTGAGGATAAAATCACACTCAGTGGGGCTGTGAGAGCCCAGGACAGTGAGGATAAAATCACACTCAGTGGGGCTGTGAGAGCCCAGGACACTGAGGATAAAATCACACTCAGTGGGGCTGTGAGAGCCCAGGACACTGAGGATAAAATCACAGCCAGGCTGTGAGAGCCCAGGACACTGAGGATAAAATCACACTCAGTGGGGCTGTGAGAGCCCAGGACAGTGAGGATAAAATCACAGCCAGACTGTGAGAGCCCCAGGTCAGTCTGACCATTGTCCCAGCACCACAACATCACCAGTGCACCGTGTCCCCATGTGCCACCTCCACACATTTTTGGGCCCTGCCAGGGATGGTGGCTGCAGCAGTGCCCTGCCAGCTGTGCCAGCTGTGCTGGGCTGTGCCAGCTGTGCCAGGTGTGCTGGGCTGTGCCAGCTGTGCTGGGCTGTGCCAGCTGTGCCAGCTGTGCCAGCTGTGCCGGTTGTGCTCTGGGGAAGTGGGGCCAGCTGCAGGAGTGCCCAAAGGCACCCCTGAGGCCAGACCTGCCTCCCAGTGAGCTGATGTGCATCCCTGGGTGTGAGCTGATGTCCATCCCTGGGTGTGAGTCAATGTCCATCCCTGGGTGTGAGTCAATGTCCATCCCTGGGTGTGAGTCAATGTCCATCCCTGGGTGTGAGCTGATGTCCATCCCTGGGTGTGAGCTGATGTCCATCCCTGGGTGTGAGCTGATGTGCATCCCTGGGTGTGAGCTGATGTCCATCCCTGAGTGTGAGTCAATGTCCATCCCTGGGTGTGAGCTGATGTCCATCCCTGGGTGTGAGCTGATGTCCATCCCTGGGTGTGAGCTGATGTCCATCCCTGGGTGTGAGGTGATGTCCATCCCTGGGTGTGAGTCAATGTCCATCCCTGGGTGTGAGGTGATGTCCATCCCTGGGTGTGAGTCAATGTCCATCCCTGGGTGTGAGCTGATGTCCATCCCTGGGGCTGAGCTGATGTGCATCCCTGGGTGTGAGTCAATGTCCATCCCTGGGGCTGAGCTGATGTCCATCCCTGGGTCTGGGCTGATGTGCATCCCTGGGTCTGGGGCAGGCTGACCTCTGAAGAAGAGGAAAATCTTTGTTTTCTCGTGGATGTTTTGGTGTGCTGCTTGTGCGTGCTGGAACAAACCTCTCATCAGTGACAGACTGACTAAAGCATGGCAAAAACACTTTCTGTTTGCTTCAGCTGCAAAACAATAACCACTTTCATCAGAGAAAAGGAAGGGCCAGCAGCCTCCTTGTGTGAAAGACTTTCTATTAGGTCTGAGTCTGAGAATGGCTCTTGTTAGGAAATAGGGGTCCATTGCAGTTGGGAGATAAGAGTGAAATACCAAACACACATGCACAAAAAGCACGTGTGAAAAATGGGAATGGTAAGGTCTTTGGAGCAGGTTCCTGCTCAGGTGCTTGAGGTGCAGCACTGCATCAATTTGCTGGAGAAGCTGAGGGAAATTGCAATATAATCAATTGAAACTGGGGCTGCTGTGCCTGGACAAAGCTGTCTCCAAAATAAAATAAATAAATTACTCTTTGCCTTTTTGCCAAGGTTATGTGACTTTGCAAAGAGAGGATGGAGGTGCAGAACACTCCAGTGCCAGCAGCAGGGAGGAGACTCCTCCCTGAGGATGAACTTCACCTGAGGGTCAGAGGGAGAGGACAGTGCCTGGCAGGGAAGGGATTTGCTCTCAAACAATGTGAGGCACTGGGGCACACCAGCAGTGCTGGCCCTGGCAGTGCTGGGGCAGTGCTTGGACTCGAGGGTCTGAAAAGGCTTTTCCACCCTCAGTGAGTGTGTGATTCTCTGTGATTCTCTGTGGAATGAGGCTCAGGGCACTCTGCTGGGAGCTGCTCTCTGCTGATACCCCAGGAGTGCCACAGGAGCAAGCTGGGTGTTGAGAACAGCCCAGAGTTACTCTGGCTGCAGCTTCACTCCTTTCCTCGCTGCCCCTCGTGGGAAGGAGGCACAGGATAAAGGCTGCTCCTGCCTCCCTGGGGACCCAGCAGCAACATCTCCCCTGGCTCTGGAGCAGGGCCTGTGCTGGCCATGGGGGCCATCAGCTCCATCGTGGGCTCCTGCAGCCTCCCCACCCAGCACTGGGCTCACATCCCGGGCCCAGGAAGACATTTCTTGTTCTTGGACATCCCCTGGAGCTCTTGGACATCCCCTGGAGCTCTTGGACATCCCCTGGAGCTCTTGGACATCTCCTGGAGCTCTTGGACATCTCCTGGGAGCTCTTGGACATCTCCTGGAGCTCTTGGACATCCCCTGGAGCTCTTGGACATCCCCTGGAGCTCTTGGACATCCCCTGGGAGCTCTTGGACATCTCCTGGAGCTCTTGGACATCTGGGAGCTCTTGGACATCTCCTGGAGCTCTTGGACATCCCCTGGGAGCTCTTGGACATCCCCTGGAGCTCTTGGACAACTCCTGGAGCTCCTGGACATCCCCTGGAGCTCTTGGACATCTCCTGGGAGCTCTTGGACATCCCCTGGGAGCTCTTGGACATCTCCTGGGAGCTCTTGGACATCCCCTGGAGCTCTTGGACATCTCCTGGGAGCTCTTGGACATCCCCTGGAGCTCTTGGACATCTCCTGGAGCTCTTGGACATCCCCTGGGAGCTCTTGGACATCTCCTGGGAGCTCTTGGACATCTCCTGGAGCTCTTGGACATCTCCTGGAGCTCTTGGACATCTGGGAGCTCTTGGACATCCCCTGGAGCTCTTGGACATCTCCTGGAGCTCTTGGACATCCCCTGGGAGCTCTTGGACATCCCCTGGAGCTCTTGGACAACTCCTGGAGCTCCTGGACATCCCCTGGAGCTCTTGGACATCTCCTGGGAGCTCTTGGACATCCCCTGGGAGCTCTTGGACATCTCCTGGGAGCTCTTGGACATCCCCTGGAGCTCTTGGACATCTCCTGGGAGCTCTTGGACATCCCCTGGAGCTCTTGGACATCTCCTGGAGCTCTTGGACATCCCCTGGGAGCTCTTGGACATCTCCTGGGAGCTCTTGGACATCTCCTGGAGCTCTTGGACATCTCCTGGAGCTCTTGGACATCTGGGAGCTCTTGGACATCCCCTGGAGCTCTTGGACATCCCCTGGAGCTCTTGGACATCCCCTGGGAGCTCTTGGACATCTCCTGGGAGCTCTTGGACATCTCCTGGGAGCTCTTGGACATCCCCTGGAGCTCTTGGACATCTCCTGGAGCTCTTGGACGTCTCCTGGAGCTCTTGGACGTCTCCTGGAGCTCTTGGACATCTCCTGGAGCTCTTGGACGTCTCCTGGAGCTCTTGGACATCTCCTGGAGCTCTTGGACGTCTCCTGGAGCTCTTGGACATCCCCTGGGAGCTCTTGGACATCTCCTGGAGCTCTTGGACATCCCCTGGAGCTCTGTCCCTGGAGGCAGGAGGAGCTGCCCATCTGTCAGCCTGGCTTTATGGCACTGAACCTTTCCAGCTGAACTCCCAGCAGCAGCCAGGGTGCACTTGCTCCTTCCCTGGCAATCCACCCAGGGATAATTGATGGAAAGGTGATTTCAGAGAAAGGAATGAAAAAAGGGGAGAGAGAAAAATACTGATATGGTTTTTAATCAAACAAGTAGAGAGGACTGAAAAATACTTTGCAAGGCAACACTGTTAACAGTGCTCATCCCTGGACTGTTCAGTGCTGTTGTTACAGAGCAGAGCTGACATTATTTCTGTTGTGATGGCCTGGTCAATATGAGGAGAAGCTGCTGCAGTTAAATTCTCTCCTGCTGCATTTCTTGGCCTGTGTTATCTCACGCTCTCAAGTTTACATCTTATGCCTTTATCTTTTCTTGGCAATAGCATTGAATATTGATAAGTAACTAAATGTAGGCAGCTTCCCAGGTGGCTTCCTCTGATGAAAACCCAAATTTGCACTTTTTTGGGTGCCATATGGGTCCAATTACCCATTAACTCCCAAGGAGGACGGTTCAATCCAGTATCACGTTAAGGTGTGCAATATGTGGGCTGAGATTGTTTTCCTGCTGGCATTTGCTTGCAAGAATTTAAATTTCCTGTCAATCACAAGACAAGCAAGTTATTTTCACTATGCCATTGAGACCCAACTGTCACAAAGAAAACATCACAAAAGGCACAAAAATGGCACCTTTTTGATGGTACAACATGATTACCCTGATCTTATATTTTGTTGTGGTTTCTATAGATTATTTTTCTGCCTTTTTTTTTTTTCCCAGAACAAAGTTCTGGCTTTGATGCCTCTCTTTGATAAAGTTATAAAGCTGTGCCAAAGATTTGAAATCTGTCATGGGACTTCTCTCTTCTCAGGAACGAGTTGCAAATGATGTCCCCCATAGTTTTTAAAAAAAGCCGCCTGCCTCTCCATCAGCAAATATTCCTCAGTGACACTGTGAATCTCTCACTTTTTCATCTCTGCTTTTGTCTGAATCCTACTGAAATATTAACAGGGTTCCTCGCAGCTGACAGGAGATCCAGAGCCTGCTCAGCACATCCCTGCTGATGTTTATTCCAGGGGGACAGGGGACACAAACCCTTCCCAGCACTGGGAGGATCTCCAGGGCTGCCACCCCGGCCCCAGAGCCCTTTAATGGCATTGCACTGGGAGGAAACAGCGGGAGCTTTGTCCCTCGGGGCTCAGGGGGTTCCTGTGGCTCTCCTGGGCACACAGAGGTGGCTCTGGAGGGAGCAGCAGCACCAGGAGCCCTGAGCCTGGAGCTGCTCCCTGCTGATCCTCTCCCCCAGTGTTTCCCAGCAGGATCTGCTTTTCCTCTGCCCAGGGGACAGCTGAGACAGCCAGGGCTCAGCACAGCAGACAGAACCTTCCCCACAGCCCCTCTCCAGCCCCGAGGCCACCCAGCCCTCCCCAGGGAGCCTCTGTGCAGGTTCCTTCAGAGCTCCTCTCTGTGCAGGTTCCTTCAGAGCTCCTCTCTGTGCAGGTTCCTTCAGAGCTCCTCTCTCTGCAGGTTCCTTCAGAGCTCCTCTCTCTGTGCAGGTTCCTTCAGAGCTCCTCTCTCTGCAGGTTCCTTCAGAGCTCCTGTCTCTGCAGGTTCCCTCAGAGCTCCTCTCTCTGCAGGTTCCTTCAGAGCTCCTCTCCCTGCAGGTTCCTTCAGAGCTCCTCTCTGTGCAGGTTCCTTCAGAGCTCCTCTCTGTGCAGGTTCCTTCAGAGCTCCTCTCTGTGCAGGTTCCTTCAGAGCTCCTCTCTGTGCAGGTTCCTTCAGAGCTCCTCTCTGTGCAGGTTCCTTCAGAGCTCCTCTCTGTGCAGGTTCCTTCAGAGCTCCTCTCTGTGCAGGTTCCTTCAGAGCTCCTGTCTCTGCAGGTTCCTTCAGAGCTCCTGTCTCTGCAGGTTCCCTCAGAGCTCCTCTCTCTGCAGGTTCCTTCAGAGCTCCTCTCTGTGCAGGTTCCTTCAGAGCTCCTCTCTGTGCAGGTTCCTTCAGAGCTCCTCTCTGTGCAGGTTCCTTCAGAGCTCCTCTCTCTGCAGGTTCCTTCAGAGCTCCTCTCTCTGCAGGTTCCTTCAGAGCTCCTCTCCCTGCAGGTTCCTTCAGAGCTCCTCTCTGTGCAGGTTCCTTCAGAGCTCCTCTCTGTGCAGGTTCCTTCAGAGCTCCTGTCTCTGCAGGTTCCTTCAGAGCTCCTCTCTCTGCAGGTTCCTTCAGAGCTCCTCTCTGTGCAGGTTCCTTCAGAGCTCCTCTCTGTGCAGGTTCCTTCAGAGCTCCTGTCTCTGCAGGTTCCTTCAGAGCTCCTCTCCCTGCAGGTTCCTTCAGAGCTCCTGTCTCTGCAGGTTCCTTCAGAGCTCCTCTCCATCACCCCAGCCCTCCCCAGGGCCACCTCTGCCTCCTCTCGCTTGAAACAAAGCTGGAGATGGAGGCTAAGTCATAAATGTACTTGTAAAGACCTGAATTATGTCAAAACGGCCTTAAATATATATATATATGTTTTTTTTATTTGGGTCTCAGCAGAGGAGGGAGGGCATCGTGGGCAGGGGAAGGTGCAGGACAGAGCAGGGAGGGGCAGGGGGCTGAGGGACCCCCAGAAGCCACCCAGAGGAAAGGGATGGGATGTGTTTGACAGGGACACCCTGGAGCTGGGGAGGCCGTGCCAAGCTCTGCTCCTCGCTGCTCTGCAGCTCCTGGAGCTCACTGACAGCCACTGGGGATATTCCCACTGCAATATCCTGTGGTTTGTGTTTCCTTCCCATTCCGCTGTTGTCTCTGTGAAGTCATCGAGGATGATGCTCTTTATTGCTTAAAAACCCTGAGAAAGAGGAAGGAGCTGATGAGGAGCTCTGGAAATGTGAGACTCCTGTGTTCCACCTGGTGCCCAGAGTCTGAGGGAGGAGGAACAGGAGCAGACAGAACATGGAACATTTCACAGAGCCAGGGGCCCTGGCTGGGGCTCTGTGGGGAATGAAAATTGATAGTGAATCAGGTGTTTCTTAATGCAATTTTTGTTTCCATGAGCACAGGAGAAGCCAAATAACAAGAGAGCATTTATTTGCTTGCAGCTCCAGCCCCCTTCCAGCCAGCACTCAGCTCAGAGAGCAGAGACCTCTGAGGCTCCCATCGAGGCTGCACTTCCAGCATTTGTTCATTTTCCTGGCTGATGCTCAGCGTGTCTGGTCTTTCCCCGGTTTCCCTGCAATACCCCAGATTTATTTCACATGCTCAGGAATGGCCTGGCTCCCATTTCAGCTTGCTGTGGGTGGGGCCATGTTTTTACAGTTTCTGTAAGAAAATGGGAGATTAATTTGTCTCTGGCGTAGGAAAGGCCAAATATCTCATTGTCCATCAGTGAGAGGGATTCTGTGCTGTGGCAGGACTGTTCACACAGACATCCTGGATGTATCTCCAGTCTGAGGGAGCTCAGGGTGCTGCAGGACCGGGGCACTGGGGCTCCCCCATCTCCCTGCCCTGGCCGTGCTCCAGGCTCAGCACCTGCCTGAGGTGCCAGGGGGTGACAGGAGGGGTCCAGGGCAGGGGTGACAGGAGGGGTCCAGGGCAGGGGTGACAGGACAGTGCCCCAGGGCAGGGGTGACAGGACAGTGCCCCGGGGCAGGGGTGACAGGACAGTGCCCCAGGGCAGGGTGTGACAGGACAGTGCCCCGGGGCAGGGGTGACAGGACAGTGCCCCAGGGCAGGGTGTGACAGGAGGGGTCCAGGGCAGGGGTGACAGGACAGTGCCCCGGGGCAGGGGTGACAGGACAGTGCCCCAGGGCAGGGGTGACAGGACAGTGCCCCAGGGCAGGGGTGACAGGAGGGGTCCAGGGCAGGGGTGACAGGACAGTGCCCCGGGGCAGGGTGTGACAGGAGGGGTCCAGGGCAGGGGTGACAGGACAGTGCCCCAGGGCAGGGTGTGACAGGACAGTGCCCCGGGGCAGGGGTGACAGGAGGGGTCCAGGGCAGGGGTGACAGGAGGGGTCCAGGGCAGGGGTGACAGGACAGTGCCCCAGGGCAGCGGTGACAGGACAGTGCCCCAGGGCAGGGGTGACAGGACAGTGCCCCAGGGCAGGGTGTGACAGGACAGTGCCCCAGGGCAGGGGTGACAGGAGGGGTCCAGGGCAGGGGTGACAGGACAGTGCCCCAGGGCAGCGGTGACAGGACAGTGCCCCAGGGCAGGGGTGACAGGACAGTGCCCCAGGGCAGGGTGTGGCAGGACAGTGCCCCAGGGCAGGGGTCACAGGAGGGGTCCAGGGCCCCTCTGCCGGGGTCAGGAGCCCCTCTGAACCCTGAGTGACACCGCCACAAACACGGGGAAGAAAGCTTTTGTTACTGCTGGGAGATAAAGCCTGACCAAGGGAGTCCTGCAGAACTCCCTGGGGTCCTGCTGTGCAGCAGATCAGCCTGTTCCCCTGCCCGGCAGCTGGGACTGCTGCTGCTGCTGCTGATTCTGCTGCTGCTGCTGGTGCTGCTGCTGCTGCTGCTGCTGCTGCTGATTCTGCTGCTGCTGCTGCTGCTCCTGCTGCTGCTGCTGCTGCTGCTGATTCTGCTGCTGCTGCTGCTGCTGCTGATTCTGCTGCTGCTGCTGATTCTGCTGCTGCTGCTGCTGCTGCTGATTCTGCTGCTGCTGCTGCTGCTGCTGATTCTGCTGCTGCTGCTGCTGCTGCTGCTGATTCTGCTGATTCTGCTGCTGCTGATTCTGCTGCTGCTGCTGCTGCTGCTGCTGCTGCTGCTGCTGATTCTGCTGCTGCTGCTGCTGCTGGTGCTTCTGGTGCTGCTGCTTCTGCTTCTTCTTCTTCTCCTGCTGCTTCTGCTTCTCCTGCTTCTGCTCCTGCTGCTGCTGCTGCTGCTTCTCCTGCTTCTGCTGCTGCTGCTGATTCTGCTGCTGCTGCTGCAGGGGAAAGGACAAAACCCCACTTGGACTTCAACCCTCAGCCCAGATGTCGATGGCAGGAGAAACACTCGGTGCCTACCAGAAGCCACGTGGGCTGCAGGAGGATTTATGCTGCGTGTATCAATCTTGCTTGCAGGGAAGGATTATTAATGTTGTGTTTTTAACCATATGCATGTTCCTCTTCAAATAATAATAAAAAAAAAGCGAACCTTGAAGTTGCCAGATGAAGACTGCATTTATCATCTCCAGCATGAGCACCACTAAAGGAGTCAAGCTCTCAAGCTCTCACATCTGTCAAACACGGGGATTGGAGGGAGCAGCCAGCTTGGTGTTGCAGGGTTTGCATAAAACCCAGCACCCAGGCAGCTGAAATCCCACATTTTCATAGGGAGACTCTTTACAGGGGCAGGGGGAATGGCTTCTTACACCTGAGGGCAGGGCTGGATGGGATCTGGGGCAGGAATTGTTCCCTGGAATAGAATTCCCAGAGCAGCTGGGGCTGCCCCTGGATCCCTGGCAGTGCCCAAGGCCAGGCTGGATGGGTTTGGAGCAGCCTGGGACAGTGGGAGCTGTCCCTGCCATGGCTGGGCTGGCTCTGGGTGGGATTTGAGGTCCCTGTGAAGCCAAACCAGGCTGGGATTCCTCGATTGCAGGTGACCATGGAGCCCCCGTGCCCAGCAATGCAGTTTTATTTATTTACCTCTTCTGGATCCATGCTCCCCTGGGAACACACCGCTTTCCCCTCCACAGGTGATGCTCACGAGTTACCAATGCTGAGCATCTGCACCTCGATTTCTCACCTCTTTGTGAGTTCTGCTGGAACTCCTGTGCTCCCTCACCGACAATGAGCAGGTGGGAACCTCTGCAGAGGCAGCAGAGAGGTAAAACACGGAGTTGGAATAATTCAGTTGTAAATGTCGGCGCTGTGCGTGTGGGCGCCAGAATCTCTCTTCAAAATAATTCAGATAAAATACCATTTGCAGCTTTGAAAATCCAGCAGCCCCCTAGGACACGGGGAGATGAATTCTGTGGTGCTGCCAAAGCCAGGTGATTAATAATTAGCCTTTAAACTTCCTCATCATTTTTCCAGCTGCTGACAATGCCTTCTGCATATAATCATGTCTCAGTCACTGTCTTACAGGGTTTTTTTTTAAATTGAGTTCTTAAAAATAGGCTTTTGCTAAGCTTCAGCTCAAAAATAATTTTTAAAACCTTGTAACTTAATCAATTTTCCAAATCTGCTCAATCAAATCTGCTGACAGAAGAAATGACCGAAAGCAATCGCCACTTGTGTTTCCAGGGTGAGATTGGGGCCGCATTTCCAGGGCTCAGGAGCTGTGCACAATGCAGACAATAAAGCAGCAATAATCGTGTCATCCCACCTGTTCCCATTCAGGTATTGATAAGAACATTTATCAGCCTTTGGAGACACTGATTCATTGTGTTGTGGAGTAGATATGGAAAAAATAAATTCCTGATGGAAGCTGTTAATATGAATTCCCTCCCTGTTATGCGTATTAAAGGAATTTCAGCCCATCAGGAACTAATCACATTTCATTTTCTCCTGTTTTTTTTCACTCGTGGTCAACACATACTGGCACAGCTGAGGTGTAGGATAATCAAAGCCTTCTTCATGGTTGAATAAATTTAATACTCTTGCTTCATCAGTGCAGTGTATTAAAAGTCCCCTGACAGATTTGGCTTGATTGTTTAAGGTGTCGCTCCGGAGCGCAGCATTACAGATTTCACCTGCAATATGGGGGGCCTTTGCTTTCATTTGTCTGGAACATGACATAAGGAATTGGATTGAAATAAGTTTCTTTGAAAAACACAGCCAATTGATGAAGTCATAATACCAATCTCCATAACCTAAGTGGAGAAATAAGTGAACATTAATTTGGTGTTTGCAATAGCAGGCAGCACTAATAACACAGGTATTTGGAGCTGTAAATAAGTAATTCAACAATGTAATGTCACACCAAGTAGATATTTGTTTTATAAACAAACAAATTACAAACAGTTCCACTATGTTTAAAATACTAACTCGCTTTTCTACGGCATAATTTTGTTACTAAAAGCACCGGGTCAGCTGCTGTAATTCCCTGGGAGTGAATCAGGCCTTTCCCTTCCTCTGGCTTGTGAGGAGCTGGAGCCCCTGAGAGCTGAGGATCCATGGGCTGCAGGAGGATCCAGCACCAGGCACAGAACAGCCACCCAGAGCTGCTGGACAGCTCCAGCCACTTCCAGCAAAGAGCTCCAGGCACTGGGTCCCTGCTGGGCACAGCTTCAGCTGAACTGGAAAACACACAAGAAAAATTCTGATTCTCCAGTTCAGGCTTCTGCATTCCAAGCCAGAATGCAACTGGGGTAAAGTGTCTCCAGCAGCACTGGAGACAAAATCCAGGAGCCCAAAGCCAGTGCCTGGCCCTGTGATAAATTCAAATGATGCCTCTTTGTTAAAGGCCAGGTTGCAACTTATATGAAATTCAATTAAAGTAAAAATGTCTATTTTCCTACTCTTGCTAATAGAACAGCTGGTAATGACCCTGCTTATAACTCCAAACTTGCTCTGGGATATATCCAAGGGCGCAGATTTTCCTGCCATTAATAAATCATTTTGTGCTGCACTGCAGAATTGTCTTGGTCTACCTGTGACTGGAAATAAGAAGATGCAGCGATGTGAAGTCTCTGAATGTTGTTTTTCCTGAGCAGATTCCCCCTGAGATGGGGGCAGAGGCTGGGGATGCAGAGGGCTGCTCTGGGCAGGACAGGGGTGGCAGACAGAGCTCGGACAGAGCAGCCCCAGAGCTTCCCAGCTGTGGGACACTGCTCAGGAGAGAGGGGAATTCACTGCTTGCAGTGCTCAGGAGAGAGGGGAATTCACTGCTTGCAGTGCTCAGGAGAGAGGGGAATTCACTGCTTGCAGTGCTCAGGAGAGAGGGAATTCACTGCTTGCAGTGCTCCGGAGAGAGGGGAATTCACTGCTTGCACTGCTCAGGAGAGACAGGAATTCACTGCTTGCACTGCTCAGGAGAGAGGGGAATTCACTGCTTGCAGTGCTCAGGAGGGACAGGAATTCACTGCTTGCACTGCTCAGGAGGGACAGGAATTCACTGCTTGCACTGCTCAGGAGAGACAGGAATTCACTGCTTGCACTGCTCAGGAGAGAGGGGAATTCACTGCTTGCAGTGCTCAGGAGAGAGGGGAATTCACTGCTTGCAGTGCTCAGGAGAGAGGGGAATTCACTGCTTGCACTGCTCAGGAGAGAGGGGAATTCACTGCTTGCAGTGCTCAGGAGAGAGGGGAATTCACTGCTTGCAGTGCTCAGGAGAGAGGGGAATTCACTGCTTGCAGTGCTCAGGAGAGAGGGGAATTCACTGCTTGCAGTGCTCAGGAGAGAGGGGAATTCACTGCTTGCAGTGCTCAGGAGAGACAGGAATTCACTGCTTGCAGTGCTCAGGAGAGAGGGGAATTCACTGCTTGCACTGCTCAGGAGAGACAGGAATTCACTGCTTGCACTGCTCAGGAGAGAGGGGAATTCACTGCTTGCACTGCTCAGGAGAGAGGGGAATTCACTGCTTGCAGTGCTCAGGAGAGAGGGGAATTCACTGCTTGCACTGCTCAGGAGAGAGGGGAATTCACTGCTTGCACTGCTCAGGAGAGAGGGGAATTCACTGCTTGCACTGCTCAGGAGAGAGGGGAATTCACTGCTTGCACTGCTCAGGAGAGACAGGAATTCACTGCTTGCAGTGCTCAGGAGAGAGGGGAATTCACTGCTTGCAGTGCTCAGGAGAGACAGGAATTCACTGCTTGCACTGCTCAGGAGAGACAGGAATTCACTGCTTGCAGTGCTCAGGAGAGACAGGAATTCACTGTTTGCACTGCTCAGGAGAGACAGGAATTCACTGCTTGCAGTGCTCAGGAGAGACAGGAATTCACTGCTTGCACTGCTCAGGAGAGAGGGGAATTCACTGCTTGCAGTGCTCAGGAGAGAGGGGAATTCACTGCTTGCACTGCTCAGGAGAGACAGGAATTCACTGCTTGCACTGCTCAGGAGAGAGGGGAATTCACTGCTTGCAGTGCTCAGGAGAGAGGGGAATTCACTGCTTGCACTGCTCAGGAGAGACAGGAATTCACTGCTTGCAGTGCTCAGGAGAGATGCCAAAACCCTCCTGACACACCAACACCAGTGCAAAATAAAGGATTCACTCTGGGGACGAGCAGGCAGCAGCTCCCATGAGAGGCAGCGCGAGCTGGGGGGCACAAACCTTCAGCTGCCAGTTAAAAAGGCTATTAAGGAAAACACTGAGCTGGTAAAAAGATATTTATTGTTAGTATTGAGTCTATTACTATGTCATTAGTAATAATAACACCCAGATAATGAATTGAGCCTTCCTCCTAATGACTTGGGGTGTGGAATCATTCTTTCTAACTTCTGTTCTTCAGAAGACCACACACCAGGCAATTAATATTGTCACTTGCATGCCGAAGATCCTAACCCCACTGTGATTAGAGCAAATGAATAATTTGCCATTCAGATGAATTGAGAATAAAACTAGGATGTGACTGAGAATAGAATTCCTGAGTTGCCAGCTGTAATAATTAACACCCAGCAGAGAAGCAGGGGAATGGTTTAGAAAGGCCTGATCTGAAGTCTTCTCAAGGGGCTCTGAGAAGCTTGAACCAATCTCCCATAATTCAGATTTCTACCTGGATCCAAAGGGAGCCCAGAAGGGAGCTGGAGATGGGTTTTTCATCAGGAACTAGGGACAGGACAAGGGGGAATGGCTTCCCACCCACTGAGGGCAGAGTTAGGTGGGACATTGGGAAGAAATTCTCCCCTCTGGGGGGAAGGTGACCTGGTGAGGCCCAGGACAGCTGTGGCTGCCCCATCCCTGGAAATGTCACATGCCTGGTCAGACAGGGGGTGGAACAGGACGGGCTTGAAGGGCCCTTCCAACCCAAACCGCTGTGGGACCCCAGAGTGAGCTGGCAGAAGCTCAGGGAGGTGCTTTTCCCCAGGGACAGCCAGTGCCCTGGGGCCAGGGGCTGGATGAGCCCCAGCCATGCTCTGGTAGCCCCAGGCAGCCCCAAGGGCAGCCCCCACTCTGTGGCCACCTGGCTCCCCCCGGGCATCCCCCGTTCCCAGGGACACCTCTGGCTGTTCTTACTCTGCTGGAGCAGATCCGTGCCCTCAGGGGAGCTGGCTAGTGGCTGATGACATGAGAGCTTGAAGTTAAAAAAATGAAAAGGCAACTAGAAATACCTGGGAGAGGAAAAAAACAAAGCCCCCACCCAGTATTTATCATGGAGAAAATAACAGTTACAATCATTATGACAGGAAATGAAGGATGAGTCAGTAATAATTGTGTTTTGAAATGACAGTACTTGGTTAACATCAGCCTCGAGTCCGGCTCGAGGGGGGCTCGGAACGATGCGGAGGAGGAAGGATCTCTGAGGAACGAGCGAGGATCAGCATGTGCCACACGTTCAGCTGTCACCCAGAGGCAAGGAGCCAGCTGTGCAGGGCAGGGGGACACTCAGCTCCTTCGATCCATCCTTTTGGCTGGAACCCCCTGGTTTGTATCCACAGGGGGTGTTCAGGAGCCTCCTGTGCCATTCCCCTCCCGGGCTGGCTCTGCTCCTCTGGCAGGGTGGGGACATGGATTTCCCCAGCGTGAGGCTGCAAACGGTGCTGGAGGTGTTGGTTATCTCCAGTAAACCCCTAAAGAGAGCGGGGAGGTTCAGGGAGGAGTGGCTCTGCTCAGCCCCACAGGGAGGGCACACGGTGCCGGGGGTGTTGGTTATCTCCAGTAAACCCCTAACAGAGCCGGGAGGTTCAGGCAGGAGCGGCTCTGCTCAGCCCCACAGGGAGGGCACACGGTGCTGGGGGTGTTGGTTATCTCCAGTAAACCCCTAACAGAGCCGGGAGGTTCAGGGAGGAGTGGCCCTGCTCAGCCCCACAGGGAGGGCACACGGTGCTGAGGGTGTTGGTTATCTCCAGTAAACCCCTAAAGAGAGCCGGGAGGTTCAGGCAGGAGTGGCTCTGCTCAGCCCCACAGGGAGGGCACACGGTGCCTCCTGCACCCCTCAGGGACAGCGTGACAGGGGCTGAGGAGCCAAGTTCCTCTTTCAGGGATTATTTTATTATTTCGGGGGTTTTATGGTATTTTTGGGGAGAACCCGTAGTCCCAAACCAGTCTGGGATTCTGTGCTTGCATTAATAATTCCACATGGCTGAGGCAGCTTCTTTCCTCCTCTGTGACGCTGCTGCCTTCTCTGAGGATGCACAAAAGCCCCAGACCCTTTCCTTGCTGGGTAGGGCTCCTGGGAGTTAATTCTTCCTGCCTCAGAAATCCCACTTTCAGCCAAAGCTTATTTATATTATTCCTGGGGCTTGGACCTTTTAAACACAGCAACTCCTCATAGCCTTTGGCTGGCGCCTGCCAAGCAGGGCACCTTCAGCCAGGGGCCTCAGATCTCTGCTTATCACACACTGACTTATCTCTTCAAGGCAAAATAAATAGTTACTGAAGTACATCTTTATGACACTGGAAAGGCTTGAAATGGTGTTTGTGCAGTTACAATCAGCCCAACAAATGTTACGAGTGAGATTTTGTAAATATCATTCGGGTTCTCAGATGTTTTAAAAGGAAAATGAAGAGCTGCTGAATGTTGACAAAGAGAAGAGGAAAGCAAACCAATAAAGGTGTTAAACTGAGCAGCCCTGCCTGGCTCTGGCCACCTCCTCCAGCGATGGAGCTGCTGGACTGGGACCAGCTGGGGCTGTGCTGGGACCTGTGCCAGCCAAGCCCCCAGCACCGATGGCTCAGAACACAAAAACTCGCAAAGAAATCTCACAGTTTGCAACCATTCAGAATTATTCCTACACCCCCAACACTGGATTGATTTATTTATTGCCTGGTTTGGGTTTTTTCTCCTTATAATTCTTTTTTTTTTGTTTTCGCTCTGAGTGAAGATGGGAAAAGCCGAGCTGTGAACTGCTCGGTCTGCTCTGCAGGGAAGGGAGGTTCCAGCACACACAGACAAGGAAACAGAGAATATTGTGGAATTCACACATTTGCTGTGTTTCTGCAGCCCTTTAACAGCACCATTTGCACAAACACAATTTGTCTGTGAGGAAATCTCGGGCTCTGAGCAAGCTGCTCTGCTGGAACGTGTCCCTGCCGTGGTGGGGACTGGAGCAAGGGTCCCATCCAGCCCAAACCATTCCATGTCTGTGTGATCCTGTGATCCCAAACCCCTGTGACCCTGCAGCCCGTTCCCCTGGGGTTTGCACAGGAACACAGCCTGAACTTCTCTGTGAGGACACACTCATCACACACCACATTCCCAGCTCTTCTGGAAATGGATTTGTGTCCTGACATTTTCTGTTCTTGCTACAATTTTTGCCAGTGCGAGGAGGTATCTGGGATTGCATTGTCTCATTTTCACATTGCCATGCCATACTCTGTTGACCTTTTTAATATTCAGTATTTTGAATGGTTGACCATTGCACTCCTCCTCTTCCCATTAAAAGGGGAGCCCAACCTCTTGCAAAGGACTGGGGTGACCAGGCAATTGAAATGAAAAATTCTGAAAAGGTCAGATGAGTGCAGCACTCCACATTTTTCACAAAACATAGGAGCTATTGAAATTCGTGTGCCTCCTCTCTGTGACAAAGGCTGTTCCAGCAGCAAAAATAAAAATAGGTACAACATCAATCTAGTGTTCTGCTAACAGCAGTGCTGGAAAAACGTGGGGCTGTATAATTTCTCCTATTGTTATTATGGTTTGTAGCTTCTGCTCCTCTTTGGATGGATTATTGCAGGAATGTAGCAGAAAGCTTAATTTCCATTTGACTCAGGAATCTATTTGTGGTGCTGCTCAGGCTCCCAGCATTTCGGAGACACTCCTCAACTGTCTCGATAAAAAGGTAAAACTCATTCAAATAAGAACCATGCATTTCTTTCCTGCTTCTTCAGCAACTTTAGAAACATTTTCAACCCCATGTCAGCATCAACATTTCAGTTATCCACAGTCATCTGCTGCTCATTGTGCCCTGTATAAACAGCCCATTAAAGCCCAGGCTGGCACTCCCAGCCCTGCTCTGTGCAGGAGAGGAGAGGCAAGGCTGCGACTAACAGAGGTTCTGAAAGCGTTACTTGAAATTTAATTTTGGAAAGGTACTTGGCACATTTCTTCCTCCCATGATCAAATAATCTTTTTTTGGATGGTTGTTTTCAATTGCTTTATTTATCATTATTTAATGGCAGATCAGGGCTATTAGTATTCTGCTCTCAGGGATTTAAAACTAAAGTACAAAACTGTAGAATGATTAGGGTTGGAAAGGACCTTAAAGATTTTCTACATTATCAAAAGACCTTTCTGGATTATCAATCCAAAGCTAATTCCAGGTGTGCTGTCCACATTCTGTGGCACGGCTGGTCAGCCCAGATTGTTTCTGGTAGATGTCTGTACCAGACCAGGTAATTTTTACCAGAGCTGCTTGAAAGAGAGCAAGAAGGTTTGCTGGTGCCTTTGCCAGTTTGTTGGGAAGGAGTTTTAAGGCTGTGCCATTTCCCTGCAGGGGCTGGATCTGCTGAGCACAGAGACTTGGGACAGGGTCAGTGCTGGCCTGGGGGAGTGGATGGGATCAGGGGCCTCTAAGGGCTTTTCCAATCCCTTTTCCAATCCCAGCAATTCTGTGATTCCATGTTCTATAGGACACATATTTTCTAAGATGCAGTTCATTTTACAGGCCTAAAAACCAAATTCCACTTGTGCCCATGCCTGCAGTGAGCAGTGCAGAGACCCCAGAGGTGAGAGCAGTGCCCAGCACAGCGACCCTGGGACATCACCGAGGTTGTGGCTGGAGGAATTGCTGCTGTCTCTGGGCACCAATTAAGCCCTATTTTAGTTACTTTGCAGTTTTCCTACAGCACCTCAGTGCAGTCCTGGAGAAACCTGCACATTCACCACAGACCTGGTGCCAAGATCACAGAGGTGCCCAAGCTGAAGAACAGCGGAGTTAAAAGAGCCACTGAAGCACGTTAATCAGTTCAAATGCTTCCTGCTGCAAGCAGCAGCACACACTGCCTGCACCTGAGTGCCTTGGCACACAAACCTCCACAACACCTTTTTAAGCTTCATTTTCATTTTATTATTTAAGGACCTTCAGCGTTTCCATTTAGTCACCCTTTACCATGTTGGAAGAAAATGGTTTTTCTCTCCTCCTTTCGAAGGCCTCGATGCTGGCTCTTTTTCCCCAGCAGGGATGATCTCAGCAGTCAGTTTTATCCCCTGCTCATGGGGTCTAAGTTGAAGAGGAGCTTTGCCAGCTGGCACAGGGACTGTGGGGTCTGCCAGGTACAGAGAACAGACCCTGGCTAATTCCTGCAGGGCAGCACCATTGCTGTGCTGATTCCTGAAGCTGCTGCACCCTCGGCTCCTGCAATCCACACAAACGGTGCCTCCCTGCCAAGGGGAAAGGCATCGTGTCATTCCCTGGTCACAGTGAGCTGCTGCTGGCCACCCTGCAGAGCCCTTCCTCATCCCACCCTGCTGAGCCCTTCCTCATCCCACCCTGCTGAGCCCTGCCCACCCTGCAGAGCCCCTGCCCCATCCCACCCTGCAGAGCCCTTCCTCATCCCACCCTGCTGAGCCCCATCCCACCCTGGAGTGCCCCATCCCACCCTGCAGAGCCCCTGCTTCATCCCACCCTGGAGTACCCCATCCCACCCTGCTGACCCCATCCCACCCTGCAGACCCCCTGCCCACCCTGCTGACCCCTGCCCACCCTGCTGCCCCCCTGCCCACCCTGCTGCCCCCCTGCCCACCCTGCAGACCCCATCCCACCCTGCAGACCCCATCCCACCCTGCTGCCCCCCTGCCCACCCTGCTGCCCCCTGCCCACCCTGCTGCCCCCCTGCCCACCCTGCTGACCCCTGCCCACCCTGCTGACCCCCTGCCCACCCTGCAGACCCCTGCCCATCCCGAGGAGAGGCCCTGGCACACAGCGGTGCTCATCTGCAGTTTCTGCTGCAGGCAGCAGCTCGGCAGCTCCGAGAGGTTCATTCCATAATCATCCTTCCCATCACACCAGCCCGATTAGCATAAGGAAATGGAGAAGAAATCAAAATGTGGAGAAGAATTCTCTAAGAAACAGATTTTCCCTTCCCTTAGGAATTAAAGAACAATAAAAGAGCCGGTGACAGCAGCTCTGCCTCAGCCCTGCACGCAGCTCCTGTGCGGTAACAGCGCTCACAGGCCTCACTGAGACATTTCATCTTTTTTCTTGGCAAGGGCAAATTTCTTAATAGGTTGTAAGCTCGAGCCCCAGTAACAGATAAAACAGGCTAACCATTTTTTTCTTTGACACCTCTTCCAATTATATTTTTAAATCTTCTTTGGATTCATTACATCCTGTAATCCTGCCAATTTGCATCGTTTACTGCCATGCCTTTCCCTTGGAGGCAACACTCCCTCGCACATCCGCCGCTGTCAGGGGTACAGAAACGTTCAGATCATCTCTCCAGAATGGGTCACGAGGCATTTCCTCATCCAGGTTATTTCTGCTGTATGCAATGAGGAGTGACCAGGAGGAAACATCAATAAAATGTCATTGTACAAAGGTGTCTCCACGCAGTTGGAATAATTTACTCTCTGGGCTGTGTTGTGCTCACACCCTGCCCCGATATGGGAAATTACCTCTGCTTTGATGCAGGCACTCCAGAATGAAAAGCAGTAAATCAGGGGCCCGAGGAGGCCACGGGCTGCACCTCACATGGCACAGGGCACTTGATAAAGATCCCTCATCCTAATTGCAGTCAGCTTCTTGCAGTGCAGAGCCACTGCTCCGGAGATGCTGCCTGGAGCTGGGAAAATCAGGGCTTTATTTTGTCATTTTGTTTTATTTTGCCATTCAGACACAGCAATTAATAACTGCAAGCAGCTATGTTAATTTAGCGTTGGTGGTAACTACCAGCCCAAATTCTTTAAGGTTAAAATGAAATTAAACACCTTAATAGATTGGAAAGAAAAGATTTAAATGCTATTGACAATCTGCAAGTTCCCCGATGCCAAACACAAATTATGGGCATGACCTCTTTCTCTTTTTATTAATTGAATACTGAGCTTAAAGCACAGTCCTGGCAAACACTTCCAAAGTCACTGCAGCACCAGTCCTGAGCAGTGGTCGAGGTAAGAGGGGAGAAATCAAGTGGCCACTGCACCTTTTGGGCTCACTCTGGTGCATGCCAGTGCCATGGGCGGTGTTTAATTGCAGGTCATGGTTTGTGTGTTTATTAATGCAGCTGTTAAGCAGCTGGAGTGTGGCAGGCAAGCACAGATCTTGATGAAATAATCAATCTTTGCTTTAGGATTGGAGGTGGGGAAGGAAACCACTCCTGTGGCTGATCCCCATCATTTCCACCCAAAAATCACAGCGTGTTTCTGGATGGTCCTCATGGAAGGATGGATTTTTACCCTGTCTGCAAGGGAACACTGCCCCTGTCCCCAGGATTTTGAGGAAAAGCTTTCCAGCAGATGGGAATTCTCTTTTCCCCCCAGTAACTTTCTAGAACAAGTGTTTTGTAGAGACAAGGAGTTAGACAATTTCTAATTGCCTCAAAAGTCATTAAAAATTACAATACTTCTCAGTGCTTGTTTTTACTTGCTGATTGATTTCTGCTTTTTAAGGTGACAAATCTTGACATTTGAAAAAGAATACTCATAAGAGTTAAGATGATGAATCACAGGAGCTGAATTTTATAGTTGTAAGATACCTGTCCAAGGGCAGCACTACCCATAACTCACCCATTGAAAGAACATTTAAAATCCCAGAGTGGTTTGGGTTGGGAGTGACCTCAGAGCCCACCCAGAGCCAGCCCAGCCATGGCAGGGACAGCTCCCACTGTCCCAGGCTGCTCCAAACCCATCCAGCCTGGCCTTGGGCACTGCCAGGGATCCAGGGGGGGGAAGGCAGGATGCTCTGCCCCTCCTGGGAATGTGCCTGGAGATTCCTCCCTGCAGTGGGGACACCCCTCAAGGTCACTCCTCGAGGCCCAGCAGAAGAGATTTACCCTCAGACATCAGCAGAACTTCAATATCTACTTGATAATTATTAAGCTGCCTTTGAAATTACTGATTTAATAAGTAGTGCACTATAATTGTAGTTATAACTACCTATATTGTGTAGCAGATAATTCTGATTAAGGTCCTTTATTCTAATCATTATAATCATCAATCGAAATAACGAATTCATTTTGCATTTATCTGCTTGGCCATCCTTAATTCTGCAGGACAGATTTGTAGAGAGGTTCAATTGCACTTGTATAAAAAATCCCTTAAATAAACCATTGACCAAGGCTGGGACGAGAATCAGATCCAGCCAGACTCTGGGAGGGACTTTGGGGAGCTCCTGTCTGCACCGTGGGGCTACGGGAGAGCAGCTCTGACAAGCTTGGTGTGAAGTGTGTTCTTCCTTGGCAGCACCAGGACCTTCAGGGACCTTCAGAGACCTTCAGGGACCTGTCAGGGACCTGTCAGGAACCTTCAGAGACCTTCAGGGACCTTCAGGGACCTTCAGAGACCTTCAGGGACCTTCAGGGACCTTCAGGAACCTGTCAGGGACCTTCAGGGACCTTCAGAGACCTTCAGAGACCTTCAGGGACCTTCAGGGACCTTCAGGAACCTGTCAGGGACCTTCAGGGACCTTCAGAGACCTTCAGAGACCTTCAGGGACCTGTCAGGGACCTTCAGAGACCTTCAGGGACCTGTCAGGGACCTTCAGGGACCTGTCAGGAACCTTCAGAGACCTTCAGGGACCTGTCAGGGACCTTCAGGGACCTTCAGGGACCTTCAGGGACCTGTCAGAGACCTTCAGAGACCTTCAGAGACCTTCAGGGACCTTCAGGGACCTTCAGGGACCTTCAGGGACCTGTCAGGGACCTTCAGGGACCTTCAGAGACCTTCAGGGACCTGTCATGGACCTTCAGGGACCTTCAGGAACCTGTCAGGGACCTCTCAGGGACCTCTCAGTGACCTCTCAGAGACCTTCAGGGACCTCTCAGCCCCTCTCTGCCCCTCTCACAGAGAGGGGTGCAGGATGAAAACAGCTCCCAGCCTGGCTGCCCATTCCTCCCTCCTGTGACCCAACTCCTGCCCACTGCTATTGTCAGGGAAGGAACATCCCTGCAGAAAAGAAGCATTTCTGCCTGAAACTCCGAGAGCCAGAGTGGATTGTTTCTCTCCCAAAGTGCCAACTGAAGCTGGGTTTGTTCTCCTGCCCTGGGATCAGCCCAGGCTGCAGAGCCCTGGGGTGTCTGAGCTCTGCAGGGCACACAGCTCCCCAGAACTGCACCCTGATCCCGATCCCTGCTGCCCACAGCTCCCCAGAACTGCACCCTGATCCCAATCCCTGCTGCCCACAGCTCCCCAGAACTGCACCCTGATCCCTGCTGCCCACAGCTCCCCAGAACTGCACCCTGATCCCTGCTGCCCACAGCTCCCTCCCTGCAGGACAATCCCTGGCTCTGGGGACAGCCCTGGCTCTGGGGACAATCCCTGGCTCTGGGGACAATCCCTGGCTCTGGGGACAGCCCTGGCTCTGGGGACAATCCCTGGCTCTGGGGACAGCCCTGGCTCTGGGGACAGTCCCTGGCTCTGGGGACAATCCCTGGCTCTGGGGACAATCCCTGGTTCTGGGGACAATCCCTGGCTCTGGGGACAATCCCTGGCTCTGGGGACAGTCCTGGGGACAATCCCTGGCTCTGGGGACAATCCCTGGCTGTGGGGACAGTCCCTGGCTCTGGGGACAGTCCCTGGCTCTGGGGACAATCCCTGGCTCTGGGGACAGCCCTGGGGACAGTCCCTGGCTCTGGGGACAGCCCTGGGGACAGTCCCTGGCTCTGGGGACAGCCCTGGGGACAGTCCCTGGCTCTGGGGACAGTCCCTGGCTCTGGGGACAATCCCTGGTTCTGGGGACAATCCCTGGCTGTGGGGACAATCCCTGGCTGTGGGGACAGTCCCTGGCTCTGAGGACAGTCCCTGGCTGTGGGGACAGTCCTGGCTCTGGGGACAGCCCAGGGGAACCTGAACAAACCCAGCTTCTCTGGAGCACCCACGGCACAGCGCAGCCTCCTCAGGCCTCACCAGGAACCTTCTCCCTCCTGCTCCTGTCCCCAGTGCCCCAGCCCAGAGCTGCCCACTGTGTGTCCCATGATGGGAACATGGACCAGAACCACCTCACTGGGACAGGAACATGGACCAGAACCACCTCCTGGGACAGGAATGGACCAGAACCACCTCCTGGGACAGGGATGGACCAGAACCACCTCCTGGGACAGGGATGGACCAGAACCACCTCCTGGGACAGGGATGGACCAGAACCACCTCCTGGGACAGGGATGGACCAGAACCACCTCCTGGGACAGGGATGGACCAGAACCACCTCCTGGGACAGGAATGGACCAGAACCACCTCCTGGGACAGGAACATGGACCAGAACCACCTCCTGGGACAGGAATGGAGCAGAACCACCTCCTGGGACAGGGAACATGGACCAGAACCACCTCCTGGGATGGGAACATGGACCAGAACCACCTCCCTGGGATGGGAACATGGACCAGAACCACCTCCTGGGATGGGAACATGGACCAGAACCACCTCCTGGGACAGGGATGGACCAGAACCACCTCCTGGGACAGGGATGGACCAGAACCACCTCCTGGGACAGGGATGGACCAGAACCACCTCCTGGGACAGGGATGGACCAGAACCACCTCCTGGGATGGGAACATGGACCAGAACCACCTCCTGGGACAGGAACATGGACCAGAACCACCTCCTGGGATGGGAACATGGACCAGAACCACCTCCTGGGATGGGAACATGGACCAGAACCACCTCCTGGGACAGGAACATGGACCAGAACCACCTCCTGGGACAGGGATGGACCAGAACCACCTCCTGGGACAGGGATGGACCAGAACCATCTCATGGGACAGGGATGGACCAGAACCACCTTCTGGGATGGGAACATGGACCAGAACCACCTCCTGGGACAGGAATGGACCAGAACCACCTCCTGGGCCATGGTCAGAGCGCAGAGTGCGGCAGAGCAGACAGGTGGCAGGCGACAGGTGACAGGTGGCAGGTGACAGGGACAGGTGACAGTGACAGAGCAGACTGTCAGAAGCAGCTCAGTCAGCACAGGCAGTCAATAAACACCCCCAGCTCTCCAAAGTGAACACCACCACACGAGTTCAGCCCTGGTGTCTCCTCATTTTTAACGATCCCGTTTCCTGCCCGTGTCTCCCCTTTACCCCGGCCCTGCAGGCAGCGCTCCCGCGGCTCCTGGAGCCGCTGTTCCCGTCACACAGCCCCTTCCTCATCCTCCCCACGGGGAACTGGAAATGGAGATAATTATAGGAAAAGGTTTTCAAACACGCGGCTCCTTACTGACACATGCTCAGCTCTTGATGTGTTCTGTGCCTGTTCTCATTAAATTTTATACACAGCAAACCCGAACAAAAAGCTTGTGCAGTGTTAGGGAACAATGATTCCTTTTTGCCAGTAAAGAGGAGATTTATGGGGAAAATCACTTAAATCTGACAGTCACTGACATCAGTTCTTAGTTCATGAAAAGTGAGTGGGACCTGATGGATCCTCTTCTTTTCATCAGAAAGCTGCTGTTTTTCTTGTCTTGGCTGAGAGTGGGAAGTGAATAATGAGCATGTTGCTGATTAAAAAAACCCTTACCTTCAACTTTAGCCAAAATTCTTTGCACTTATGACATGAATCATTAAAAAACTCTGATTACACACCCCAAAACATTTCATTTAAGAACATTTTTTCAAGCACCTTTTCTGGAGAAAAAAAATCTAAAAAAACCTTTTCTGTGAGTGCAGCGGCCACAGCAGGGAGGCACAAAAGAGGCTGATTTTGAAAAGGCGCCCAAGAGAGGTGAAAGCTCCACCCTGGCACGAAGGCAGAGCCTTGTCCAGAGCCCCTCGTTCCTGTTTCACACCCCTGGAGCAGCAGCCCCAGCCTTCCCAAAAAAACACCTCGTGCACAGAGCAGAGACACCTGGAGGGACAGGGACAGGGACAGGGACAGGGACAGGGACAGGGACAGGGACAGGATAGGGACAGGGGCAGGGACAGGGACAGGGACAGGACAGGGACAGGGACAGGGACAGGGACAGGATAGGGACAGGGGCAGGGACAGGGACAGGGACAGGACAGGGACAGGACAGGGACAGGGACAGGACAGGGACAGGGACAGGGACGGGACAGGGACAGGGACAGGGACAGGGACAGGGACAGGGACAGGACAGGGACAGGGACAGGACAGGGACAGGGACAGGATAGGGACAGGACAGGGACAGGACAGGACAGGACAGGGACAGGGACAGGACAGGACAGGGACAGGACAGGGACAGGGACAGGGACAGGGACAGGACAGGGACAGGACAGGACAGGGACAGGTCAGGGACAGGGGCAGGGACAGGACAGGGACAGGACAGGGACAGGGACAGGGACAGGGACAGGACAGGGACAGGACAGGACAGGGACAGGTCAGGGACAGGGGCAGGGACAGGACAGGGACAGGGGCAGGGACAGGGACAGGGACAGGGACAGGGACAGGGTCTGAGCCAGGGAAGTGCCTCCAGCCCCCCTCTCCTGCAGGAATCACCTCCAGCCCCTCTCCTGCAGGAATCACCTCTGACCCCCTCTCCTGCAGGAATCACCTCCAGCCCCTCTCCTGCAGGAATCACCTCTGACCCCCTCTCCTGCAGGAATCACCTCTGACCCCCCTCTCCTGCAGGAATCACCTCTGACCCCCCTCTCCTGCAGGAATCACCTCCAGCCCCCCTCTCCTGCAGGAATCACCTCCAGCCCCCCTCTCCTGCAGGAATCACCTCTGACCCCTCTCCTGCAGGAATCACCTCCAGCCCCTCTCTCCTGCAGGAATCACCTCCAGCCCCTCTCTCCTGCAGGAATCACCTCCAGCCCCTCTCTCCTGCAGGAATCACCTCCAGCCCCCCTCTCCTGCAGGACAGAGCTCTTGGGGAGCACATTCCCGATCCCAGCCTGGTGAGCAGCAGCGTGCAGCCTGCTGGCACTGAGAGCTTTGTTTCAGCTCCTTGTGGAGCTGTGCTGAGAGCCCTGACAGGAGCAGCTCCACCCCGGCCCAGCCTCTCCTGACACATCAGTGGGGAACACACACGGACCTGCTGCTGCTTTCCAGTGATGCCTCCCGCCTGGTCCCAATTAAAGAAAGGTCAGCTCCAGAGGCCAGACAGGTGGAGCTTGGATGGGGAGACAAATGAAAGCACGCTGTTTTCAGCACAGTGATTCCTCCCCATTTATTTCTGGCTGGTTTCTGAGCAATTTACTGGGAGCATGGACAGAAAGACAGCCAGGTCCAAATGGAACTGCTGGAACAGCAGCAGGAGAGGCTGATGCTACTGGTTGTGCTTTCCCACTGCATTCCTAGAAATGGTTTTTTGCAGGGGGAGCTCCATTTCTTTGCTATTATAATGACAAAATGTGCCAGATGAGTTGGGTTTTTGTTCAATGATGCACTGTATTTCTGCACAGATTAATGTGGTAAGAACTCAAAGCACTACCCCAGTTTCACAGGCAAAATCCACCTAAAACTGCACTTTGGAAAGGTTGTGTTCAGGGTGGAGAGCCCAAACCGGGCACTGCAGATTTCTGGGATCCCCTGGAGTGTGAGCACTGCCCTGGAAAGCCAAACCCAACCCCTGCCTATGGAGAAGAGCACGAGGAGGGGGGAAGGTGCCGTTCATGGTCCAGAATCCGCCCTCCTGAATTCCCAGCCAGCAGCACCAGGACAGGGGAGATCTCCTGCCCCTCCTGCCTCACACCAGGCCCCTCTCCTGGGACCATTCTCCGTCCCCATCACCTCCAGAGTGGAGCTCTCACTGCTCCGAGCACCACCAGCAACGGGGCTTTAATTGCTGTTTTCCTTCGGTTTTACATGAGGAGCTTCTCAATAATTTTGTGCAGTATTTCAGCTCAACCAGGAGAGGGAATGTATAATTTATTCTGTTACTTGATAGAATTAGTTGTTCTTAGCTTGCTGTGCCAGTATAAACCGTGAATGCAATATTTTCTAGTGTCCTTTTTCCATGAGATTAGTAAATTTAATTTTAAATTCTGTATTCACAAGTAGTGCACTGGCTGAAGGCAAGCTGTAGAACAGATGACAAAGGTTATTACATTTTTTAAATTATATTTTAAAGATGTTTAATAGCTGTGGAGAAAGGACTTTTATGAAAATGGAAATTGGCAGATTAAAGAATGAGTTTCATGAGGTTGTTTTAAAAACACATGAAGTTAGTTTTCCTGTCAGCCCTTAAAGGGCCAAGGTCTGGCTCTCCAGACTAAAATCCTAATTTAGACTGGGATTTCACTGAATTCACAATCATATTCCTTAAATTGATTCCAAACACAGATATAAAACATCCAGTGATTACCAATGGTCAGCAATTCTCAAATACAGCTTGAGGTGTTCTTTTTTCTTGTCACCAACCTTAAAACTGAAGTTGCATTCAAAACATGGGTGCTGTTTTCCTGACTCTATTCAACCCAAAACTGAAGGCTTTTCAGAGCTAAATTCTGCCTTGTTCTGATCCAGTGATGTCAGCAGGCAAAGCCACCTCCACACTGGGAATTTACAGCCTGAGCACCCAGTCCTCAGCGAGTGGGAGTTTTCTGCAAGTATGAATAAGAGCAGGGCTGAGCCTGGGGGGCTGCTCTATATGAAACAGAGCCCACCCACTCCTGCCGGGGCTTCTGCTGCTCCTGAAAAGAACAAATTGACGTCAAAGGTGATGTTTGCTGCTGAAGGTGCAACTGCAAATGCAAAGGAAGAGGATGTGATTCAGGAGGAGACTTGCTGGTTCTCACCTCGTTTCTAACACACTTCACTCTCACACTTGAGGATGGATGGTGGCAGGGAATAAATGCCCAGAGAAGGTCTCAGCTGCCTGCACAGTGATGCTGTGACACACCTGCCCCAAGCCCTGGCTCAGGTCTGAGCCCACCCAAAGCCCCATCCTCGTGTCCTCACCCTGGGCTGGTCCCTGGCACACAGAAGTTCAGGTGTCACCAACCTGGAGCATGTGGGGTGCCCTGGCTGTTAGAAACTGCTCTGGCTTCTCTGAAGGCTGCTGGGGTTTAATTCTGCCAGTGAGTGGAATGATTGTGTGTTCTGTGGCACAGCAGTACCTGCTCAGCATCCCCAGCCCCTCGGAACCAGAGCACTCCCAGGAAACACGGGATGAGGTGGGCACCTCTGAGATCCCTGTCCTGGCACCCCAGGACCACCTCCTCTCTTCTTGGGATCAGCAGTGGAAGAAGTGGAAAGTTTCAATCTAATCTCAAACCTCTGGCTTACCCTCCTCAGGTTGAAAAGCTTTTCAATTACAAGAGGGTGGAATCCGAAGGAAAGCACTGGTTGAGTCTGGAAAGCCACCCTAAATAGCTGAACGTAAAGAACAGTCACAAACATGTGCATCCCACGTAGTCTGTAACCTTATAAATTGTCTACTGGAATTTACATAAATTTCCATTTCCTTCGTCAACTTTATAGTACACGTTAAGCTTAAATTATAGTTTCTTTTTGAGCATTGTCTGAGCCAAATGCTGCTATCAATTGATTCATATAATTACCACTTTCCTCTCTAATTATTTGTGGGAGTAAGGTACAGCAGGAAGGGTACTTTTAAGTGATAATGCAAAACATTTCCTACTTGTCTGCACCTAATTCATAAAAAGGTCATACGAAGGTTTTACAACTGAACTCAATTAAGGATTAAAATTCACACAAGTAGCTCTTCTAAGCAAATCCACTGATGTTTCCATCTCTAACAGCCAGAACTGCGTTGGCTGAGAGGCTCTGCTGGCTCTGGCTGCAGGAGGAGGTGTCCCTTTGCTCTCACCCTGCAGTGGCAGAGGCCAGGTCCTGTCCCCTCCAGGGACCCTGGGGGCTCTGGGGGGCTCAGCCCAAGCCAGGCTTGAGGGGAGGTGTTGAGCTGGTCCAGCCCAGCCCCATCATCCTCACCCTGCCTTGGGCTGCTGCTCCTCCCTGCAAACACTTCCAGCAGCACCAGAGGCAAAACTGCCCAAAGTCACTGCCAGTTACGAGTTGTGCTGATGAAAGGAGGATCAGGAAATGAATCAGTTTTAAATTAGCTTGATAAAGGCCCAAAAATCCATGATCAGTGAAGAAAATTTCCAGCTAGGAGGAATAAAGGGCAATGCTCTCTTCCAACACTGATTATTTTCCAGTTTCAATGGGTAAGAAAAGCTTCACACATCACCACAAAATCCCTGTCAGGAAAGACATTGAAGGAGGATCAGATCCACATAGCTTGGATTTCAAACTTCTACAGGCCTGGCAAGAAAAGCCATAAAAAGAAATTTTTTGTGTGTAATTTTTGTGTAATTTTTATGTGTTTTACAACCCCAGGCAGATGTCAGTGGTGCAGCAGCCCCAGAATCAAGCCAGCATTTCAGATGGTCCAGCCAAACGACCTAAATCAGTTGGCATCGAGCTTGGACAGTGTGTGCAATGTTGCTGCATAATTAAATTCAAAGTGCTAAAAAGGTAAAAATACCCTTAATGCTGATCAGCACCACTTTTGAGGTTAAACAGCCCTGATTGCATTTGCTATTCTGTGTCTGGATGGAAAAAGACCTGGAGAACTGGCATCTACTTCATTTTATTATCAAATTGCTTTGGATGAGGATCTTCATAAATGAGATCCCAAAAAACCAGGGTTTGGCAGTGGGTGTGATTGAGGCAGAGGAAGGTTATTACCGAGGCTCCCCCGTGCCCAGGTCTGATGCCATTTGAAGTTTCCATGAGGAGCCTGAGTGGAAATGGGAACTGACAGAGCTCACTCGAGGCAGGAGAGCCCCCCACAGCCACCCCCAGGACAGTGTGGGGACACAGCCACCCCCAGGAGTGACACAGCCACCCCCAGAAGTGACACAGCCACCCCCAGGAGTGACACAGCCACCCCCAGGAGGGACACAGCCACCCCCAGGACAGTGTGGGGACACAGCCACCCCCAGGACAGTGTGGGGACACAGCCACCCCCAGAAGTGACACAGCCACCCCCAGGAGGGACACAGCCACCCCCAGGACAGTGTGGGGACACAGCCACCCCCAGGAGTGACACAGCCACCCCCAGGAGAATGTGGGGACACAGCCACCCCCAGGAGTGACACAGCCACCCCCAGGAGTGACACAGCCACCCCCAGGAGGGACACAGCCACCCCCAGGACCCTGTGGGGACACAGCCACCCCCAGGACAGTGTGGGGACACAGCCACCCCCAGGAGGGACACAGCCATCCCCAGGACAGTGTGGGGACACAGCCACCCCCAGGAGGGACACAGGGACACAGCCACCCCCAGGAGGGACACAGCCACCCCCAGGAGGGACACAGCCACCCCCAGGAGGGACACAGACACCCCCAGGAGGGACACAGGGACACAGCCACCCCCAGGAGGGACACAGCCATCCCCAGCTCCCCCAGCCCCCCTGCTCACAGCTCGCTGGCCCCGGTGTTGCAGCAGCAGCTCGGAATTTATGGAATTTATGGAATTTATGGAATTTATGGAATTTACAGAATTCACATGGAAGTTTTCCCTGGCCAGCAGCTTTTGGTGCCAGCTGAGGGTGGGCACAGAGGAGATGTGCTGCAGCAGGAGATAATGCTTGTCTGCTTGGATCACCTTCAAAAGTTGAAGTAGAAAAAAACCCACCAACTCCACAAACTTGGATTTGGATTCACATTTATTCATCTCCTTTTTTAATATGAATATTTTTCTCTGGTGTATTACAAAAAGCCTCCTTTCACATATCTTATTTCACAGTCCCCTAAAATTCCCGTGCATCCTGAACAGAAATTCTGACTTGCTTTAATCCTTCAAAATAAAACAGAATTTCAGATGGTCTGAAATGCTCGGCCAAGTCTGCTGGGAAGGATAACACGAGGTTTTTGTGAGACCTTAGGAGAGCATGGCCACAGCAATGGCAGAGGTTTGTTGTTGCTGGATTTCTCTCAAGTGTAGCACTGGACTCCCCAAGGATGCATCCAGTGCTGTATTTTCTTTAGGCTCTCTACTGACAAAGGGGTTTTTAGTCGAGGATCCAGGTCCTCTTAGCACTGGTGAGTTATTTCCATCAGTCCCTGTTTCCTGACTCCTGTGAAGCCGGGAAATGCAGATCTCTGACAGACGTGGGCAAACAAATCACAGCAGAGCTGAGAGCCCCGGGGTGAACGCACAGCTCCATCCCCAGGAACCCAGCGAGGGACGAGGGACGAGGGACGAGGGACGGTCCCTGAGCACTGCAGGCGGCAGCTCAGGGCTCTGAGCAGCTCTGTCCTGCCCCTGCTGCTGACCTGGAGGGGATCAAACACAGCAATCCTGGGGACACCTGGGGACAACGATCCTGGGGACACCTGGGGACACCTGGGGACAACAATCCTGGGGACACCTGGGGACACCTGGGGACAACAGTCCTGATATCCTGGGGACAGCTGGGGACAACAATCCTGATATCCTGGGGACAACAATCCTGATATCCTGGGGACACCTGGGGACACCTGGGGACAACAATCCTCCTGATACCCTGGGGACAACAATCCTGATATCCTGGGGACAACAATCCTGATATCCTGGGGACACCTGGGGACACCTGGGGACAACAATCCTCCTGATACCCTGGGGACAACAATCCTGATATCCTGGGGACAACAATCCTGATATCCTGGGGACACCTGGGGACACCTGGGGACAACAATCCTCCTGATACCCTGGGGACAACAATCCTGATATCCTGGGGACAACAATCCTGGGGACACCTGGGGACAACAATCCTGATATCCTGGGGACACCTGGGGACACCTGGGGACAGCTGGGGACAACAATCCTGGGGACACCTGGGCACAGCAATCCTGGGGACACCTGGGGACAACAACCCTGGGGACAGCTGGGGACACCTGGGGACAACAATCCTGGGGACACCTGGGGACAACAGTCCTGATATCCTGGGGACAATAATCCTGGGGACACCTGGGGACAACAATCCTGATATCCTGGGGACACCTGGGGACACCTGGGGACAACAATCCTGATATCCTGGGGACACCTGGGGACAGCAATCCTGGGGACACCTGGGGACACCTGGGGACACCTGGGCCCCTGATCACCCCCTGCACTAATCAGCAGCAGCAGGAGGAGGTGGTCACAGTCTGACCACGCTTGGGCTGTGCAGTGCTCCTCAAGTGATAAATGACTGCTGAGCCAATCCCTGACACATCCAGGCTGCAGAAGGGAGATTCAGACATTGTCCCCTTTTAATGACGAGGTTTGTTCCATCCAGGACTCCCTGTTCACACTTTCTCACCCCAGCAGATTGTCAGGTACCAGCTCTTCATTTCCTCCAGAGCCACTCCTGGCCACCATAGCCCAGTCTCAGGAAACACGAGAAGCATGCAATTAAATTCTCCTTTGTGGCCTTGTTCCAAGTGCTGCCTCTCATTTCTTGCCCCCCTGGAGCCCTGCACAGGCTCTGCTCTCTGGACACTCACCTTCTGCCTGTCCCTGCGCTTTACGGGGAGCAGCAGCTGCCCAAAGCCTCCCCTATAGCTCTGCCATCTGCTCAGAGAGCTCTGGGCTGCAAACACGGGAACAACACTCCCTGCCTTTGCTTCCAGTGCAGAAAAACAACCAGCTTCTTTCAAAGCCTAAATAATGGGCTTGAATTTAGGTCGTTGTTGAATTTAATTAATTAATTAATTAGGGTTGAATTTAGGTTGTTTGAATTAAAAACATTTTAATTCAGTTTTTATAAAGCACTATTGAAGCACAGAGTTGCGTTACTTATTTCTGAGATGTTAGCAAGTGCTTGATTCAATCCTTTCTCCCAAGGGAACTTTTACAAACTTCCAGGTTTCCATGTTTCTGTCCAGCTGAGAGGAGAGGCAGAGGCAGTGCTGCTTTTGAGGGTGCTCCTCTGCCAGCTCCGAGTCGCTGCTGCCTCATTCCCATTCTCCTCCAGCTGTGCCATTCATAAAGGTGCAGATATGACATTATTTCACAGAAATTCATTGGGTAACTGAACAGTCCCCGAGCATTGCAAATAAAGGTGTGTATTTGACTTTCAAAACCAGTTTGAGATGTACTGTGTTCCTATACAGCCTATCTTCCTTTTTCATATTGATGTCTTTCCTTTTGCATTTCCTGTTTGAATTATTGCTGTGCCTGAGACATGATTTACATTTAGTACAGCTCAGAACAACAAAATGCAACATTATGTTATACAAGGCTAATCCTTCCTTATACAAACCTAATTCCAAGGAGTGGTGTGCACTGGCAGGTTGTTAGATTTAAACAAGTCCCACCCAGGAATTTGTTACAGGTGACAGTCCCTGAGCTGTTAGACATACACTTGAAACACACTCCTAATGACAGCATTATGATCATGAAATGATGTTTAAGGAGTAGCTGACATTCTGTGGCTGTGCTTTATGTTCCCTGGAATAGCAGGGCTTTAATCAGAGGGAAAACTGGAAAGGATTTCACTGACTTTCACCTGTTGCTTGTGCTGCCACGTGCTGGAAGCAGAGCTCCATGAAGAGATGACATTCTGTAGATACACTGAGAAAAGTCAGAACCATGGAAGGGGGGACAGGATCACACTGACATGTTCTCCTGAGGATTCCCCTCATCTGAGAGCGAGGGGAAGGGTGCTCAGCACATCAGCAGCACCTTCATGTGTGTGCAAGGAGAGCAGCCCCACCCAGGCTCCCACTGCATCCCTGCTCAGAGGGATTCATCAGCCCACAATGGGATGCTGGAGGGAAATTTTAGCCCCAAACCTTGCAGGTGCTGCTCCACAGCCCACTTTGATGGGGTTCTGTGGTCTTGAGCTGAGCAACAATTCCTTCCTAAGCTGAAAAACCAGTACAAGCAAACCTTCTGCCAGATCATCTTTTTCCTCCCTCAGCCTGGTAGCTGGGATCGGGAAGTGGAGGGAACTCGCTGTTATTTACAGAGCCAGTTCCCCAGCCTGGCGAGTTTCTCTGCATTAAATTAACCGTACCCAGCAGACTATCCTGAGCTGCTGCTGCCCTGTGTGCATGGGGGAGCGAGGAGGGGGTGCCCTGGGGCCTGGCTCACAGCCCTGCAAGCCCTGTGCCCTCACAATCTCGCCCAGGATCTGGCACGGGCAGGACTTGCCCATCTGTATTCCGAAATTGCAGTGTCGGGATGACAAAGCACCGACAGCGCAGCGCCGGGCCGCGCCTCGCCTGCCCTTCAGCATTAAAATGGATGAAATGAAAGGCAATTTCTCAGCTTCCAAACAGTCTGTGGTAGGGGAAAACATCTCCACTCTACTTGACTCCTCTTATCTCCTTTTCAGTCGCTCTCTGGCTGGAGGATTTGCTGTGTCCGGCTGTCCCTGGGGCTGGCTGTGGCCACGGCACTGCTGGGGCACGTGGCAGCAAGTGGCAGCACATGGCAGCACATGGCAGGGCAGGAGCAGCACATGGCAGCACATGGCAGCACGTGGGAGCACATGGCAGCACATGGCAGCACATGGCAGCACATGGCAGCACATGGCAGCACATGGCAGGGCAGGAGCAGCACATGGCAGCACATGGCAGCACATGGCAGCACATGGCAGGGCAGGAGCAGCACATGGCAGCACGTGGCAGCACATGGCAGCACATGGCAGCACATGGCAGCACATGGCAGCACGTGGCAGGGCAGGAGCAGCACGTGGCAGCACATGGCAGCACGTGGCAGCACATGGCAGCACATGGCAGCACGTGGCAGCACATGGCAGCACGTGGCAGCACATGGCAGCACATGGCAGCACGTGGCAGCACATGGCAGCACGTGGCAGCACATGGCAGCACATGGCAGCACATGGCAGCACGTGGCAGGGCAGGAGCAGCACATGGCAGCACATGGCAGCACATGGCAGCACATGGCAGCACATGGCAGCACATGGCAGCACATGGCAGGGCAGGAGCAGCACATGGCAGCACATGGCAGCACATGGCAGCACGTGGCAGCACATGGCAGGGCAGGAGCAGCACGTGGCAGCACATGGCAGCACATGGCAGCACATGGCAGCACGTGGTGCAGAGCAGCACATCACCTCATCTGCTGAGGGTGTTCCTTGTCTGCCAAAGCTGACAGAAATCCGTGTTCTTCTCTGAACGAGCCTTTTTCCCCCCAGGGAGGAAAGCTGCCTTTGCTTGGCATCCTCTCCATGGGCATCGCTGGCACAGAGCACCTGGGGCCAGCTGCAGGTCGTGGTGATGAGACTGGTGTGTCAAGCAAACACTTAGAAATAAGCAGTAAAATCCCAAATTTTTTAATCAGGTTTTTTTTTTTTTTTTTTTGCTTGTGCAGTTAATAAATTGTTGTGGCAAATTGAAACGTACTAGCAAGCCCATATATTTAAGAGGATACATTTTTGTTTATGTTAAAAGACTTTTGTCCCTTGAAAAAGCAGTTAAAAGAAATATTTTAATCAGAGCTTTAAAATATCAGATGTCTTCAGTGAAAGGTCAGGCCTCCAGAGCAGAGCAAACAGCTCAAGAGGGTTAATTAGCAACAAAAGACTAAACAGAAGGAGTTTGGAAGATGTCTCTGAAGGAGACAAAGCTCTAAGGATACATTAAAGCCTTTGAATAGCAGGATGGGCTTTTTCCACTGCAAAATCTTTGATTTTCCGAGATGAAGTTCCAGCTCCTGCTGTACTGCACCTCATTTTATGTAAATATGGGGTTGTGCTTATTAACCACTTCTTTGGTTGTGTTTTTTAGCAGGTTCCATGGAGAGGCTCCTCAGCTGGGGGGCTGGGCAAGGTGTGCCCATGTCCCATCCCAGCACGGGGTGGAAAGCAGAGCTGGTGGGGGGTGGATGATGGGACATGGTGGGATGTGGTGAGACATGGTGGGACGTGGTGGGACATGGTGGGATGTGGTGCCCATGGAGGGATGTGATGGGATGTGGTGCCCACGGTGGGATGTGGTGCCTGTGGTGGGATGTGGTGCCCACGATGGGATGTGGTGCCCACGATGGGATGTGGTGCCTGTGGTGGGATGTGGTGCCTGTGGAGGGATGTGGTGCCCACGATGGGATGTGGTGCCCATGAAGGGATGTGGTGCCCATGGAGGGATGTGCTGCCCATGGAGGGATGTGGTGCCCGTGGTGGGATGTGGTGGGATGTGATGGGATGTGGTGCCCATGGCAGGATGTGGTGCCCGTGGTGGGATGTGATGGGATGTGGTGCCCACGATGGGATGTGGTGCCCGTGGTGGGATGTGGGGTTGGGTGATTGGTGGGATGTGGTGCCCGTGGTGGGATGTGGTGCCCACGGTGGGATGTGGTGCCCATGAAGGGATGTGGTGCCTGTGATGGGATGTGGTGGGATGTGATGGGATGTGGTGCCCACGATGGGATGTGGTGCCCGTGGTGGGATGTGGGGTTGGGTGATTGCTGGGATGTGGTGCCCGTGGTGGGATGTGATGGGATGTGGTGCCCACGGTGGGATGTGGTGCCCATGGAGGGATGTGGTGCCCGTGGTGGGATGTGGTGCCTGTGGTGGGATGTGGGGTTGGGTGATTGGTGGGATGTGGTGCCCACGGTGGGATGTGGTGCCCATGGAGGGATGTGGGGTTGGGTGATTGCTGGGATGTGGTGCCCATGGAGGGATGTGGTGCCCATGGAGGGATGTGGTGCCCATGGAGGGATGTGGTGCCCGTGGTGGGATGTGGTGCCCATGGAGGGATGTGGGGTTGGGTGATTGGTGGGATGTGGTGCCCATGGCAGGATGTGGTGCCCGTGGTGGGACGTGGGCTCAGCAGCGTGGCAGCAGGGGCACAAGGAGCCTCTCCCAGCCCTGGGACAGGCGCTGCCCCAGCACGGAGCACGGCCAGAGCCGCGGCTGTCCCTGATGCAGGGTCTGGAGGAGGGGGAGGCCGGCCTGGGCAGCTCGGTGGCTGCAGAGCAGGAGATCTCTGTGGCACAGGGCTGCCCTGACCCCACCCAGGCACGGGACAGGTGTGGGGACAGGGAAGGTCTCCCCAGTGGAGCTGACCTCGTTACTCCGAGCCCATCAGACCCATCCACGCTCTTCCCGCTGTGGTCTTGGAGGGAAATAATTAAAGACGAGATTTCCCTCAGATCGTGCCCTCTGCTGAAATCAGAGTGCCCGATCTATTGCAGGCTTTGTCTGTGAAGTTTTGCGGAGATCCCGATGATGTGAGGAGTGTGAAACCGGGACAGCACCTGAGCAGCATCTGAGCAGCGCTGGCCGCAGGGGCTGGGACTCTTCCCTTTGCAGCCAGAACAAACCTGCCACAGACGCCTCCCGCTCCACATCCTTTCATTCTGAACATCCAATTAACCTTTCCTTGCCGAGGAGCGAGGACACGCTCCTTTGATTGGCACTGCTTGTCCTGCTGCCGCTGGCTGGGGTTCAGAAACTCCGCTGGAAAATCGGCCTTTATTAAAACATCCTTTAGCACTTGAAATGGATTCCAGTGGTGTATGGCTACGGCAGGAGATAATTCAGCATTTGTTACTTACTGACAGAATACAGAATTAGAATTTATAGTGCAAGTCCTAATGTCAGAAAGCCTAATGCGGCAGCGATTGAATTTCGGTGTGGTTTTGTAGCCTCCATCAGCTGCTCCTGTAGCGGGAGGGGTGGGAGCGCTGCGCCCAGCCCGGGGTGCGCTCACACCACGGAGTAAAGCCTGAGTACACACAGAGCAGCAGCCTGATGCGTTTGTGATGTGTGTGATGAGCATTTCCTCCTCACTGCATTCACTGACTGGATCTTTGGAGGAGAAGCACATTGGTGGTGGTGTTTTTTCTTTAATGAGTCTCAGGTTTTCCAGCGTCTCCAGCTCGCTCAGTTCCGTGCTGGGTCCTGGAAGGTCTAACACAAATCTCATCTGGAGAGATAATTAGTCGGGATATCCCCGGCTGCCTGATGAATTTTGGTGTTTTCCAGACCTTCTGCGGTGTTGCAGGGTCTGTCTCCCTGCCCCACACCATCCATGCTGTGGATGCTGTTTCCTGGCCTCCTGGAAATGCTCTTTGTTTGGGGAATCTGATCCTTATCCAGCTGTTTGGAGAACAAAGGCAGAGCCTCGGTGAGCAGAATTATCTCACTGGCTTCAGAGCCCACAGTAGCTGGTGGAAAATCAGGAGTTCCTTTATTCCCTCCCTTGAAGAGCGGACTCCGCCGGATTATCAGAAGAATGGGCAAAGCAAAGTTGGCTAAGAGGAGGAGGAGGAGGAGGAGTGTGAAATGAGCAGCCCATCAGACAGCTGAGGGAGGGCAGCAGCGCTGCAGATCGAGGGGGAAGCACCTGTTTGGGTGTGTACGGTGATTTCCCCCGGCTCCATTTATCTGCTGAACAATTCCCGGCCACATTGTCCCGGCAAGGTGTGAACGAGAGAAAATCACTGCAGGAGATCATTCTTCACCTGCAGGAGAAAGAGGAGCCCGGGCCGGGTCAGGGATGTGCTGGGCTGGAGGCCGAGGGGGACAAGGCAGAGGGAAAAGCCCCAGGAAATACCGGGGAACCTGCGGGTCACTGTCCCCACACTGGGACACTCCAGGGGACACTGGGACACTCCAGCCGGACACTGGGACACTCCAGGGGACACTGGGACACTCCAGCTGGACACTGGGACACTCCAGCCACTCCAGCCGGACACTGGGACACTCCAGCCGGACACTGGGACACTCCAGCCACTCCAGCCGGACACTGGGACACTCCAGGGGACACTGGGACACTCCAGCCGGACACTGGGACACTCCAGGGGACACTGGGACACTCCAGCCACTCCAGCCGGACACTGGGACACTCCAGCGGACACTGGGACACTCCAGCCGGACACTGGGACACTCCAGCCACTCCAGCCGGACACTGGGACACTCCAGCTGGACACTGGGACACTCCTCCGGACACTGGGACACTCCAGCCGGACACTGGGACACTCCTCCGGACACTGGGACACTCCAGCAAACACTGGGACACTCCAGGGGACACTGGGACACTCCAGCCGGACACTGGGACACTCCAGCCACTCCAGCCGGACACTGGGACACTCCAGCGGACACTGGGACACTCCAGCCGGACACTGGGAGACTCTAGGGGACACTGGGACACTCCTCCGGACACTGGGACACTCCAGCAGACACTGGGACACTCCAGCTGGACACTGGGACACTCCAGCCGGACACTGGGAAGCTCCAGCCGGACACTGGGACACTCCTCCGGACACTGGGACACTCCTCCGGACACTGGGACACTCCAGGGGACACTGGGACACTCCAGCCGGACACTGGGACACTCCAGCAGACACTGGGACACTCCAGCCGGACACTGGGACACTCCAGGGGACACTGGGACACTCCTCCGGACACTGGGACACTCCAGGGGACACTGGGACACTCCAGCCGGACACTGGGACACTCCAGGGGACACTGGGACACTCCAGGGGACACTGGGACACTCCTCCGGACACTGGGACACTCCAGCAGACACCGGGACACTCCAGGACAGTGTCCTAGGGGAGGTGTTTGCCGCATGTGCAGCCCAAGCGGCGCCGGGGGGATCTCAGGGTTTAATGGGAGTGCTGGGCAGGGAAGCAATGAGCAGCGATGGGAGCAGGGAGAGCAGCGTGCCCGGAGCTGCTGGGGAGGATGAGGATTTAATCAGACAAAGCTCCGGAGCCCCACGCCTGTGCCAGGCTGGAGCTGCCGAGCCGGGAGCAGCGTGTGAACAGCAATCCCTCAATAATTAGGAACGAGAACAAAAGCGGCCACCAAGAGGGAGCCGAAGGCGCCTGAGGCTGGGCTCTCATTAATTAACACCGACACCACCCCAGAGCCCGGGGCAAAACCCCTCCGGTGGGCTGGGGTGGGACAGGTACCGAACAAGAGCCTGGCACAGCCACCACACCCCAGGGGACAGAGGCACCGGGCAGCTCCCTGTGGGCCTGGTGAGATGCAGCATCGTCCTCATCATCATGAGATGCCTTCCTCATCATCATCCCCACAGGGGAGGACCTGCACTGTCCGCGCCCTGAGGAGAAGGGTGCTCATATCAATATTCATGTTCTGGTTTAATTTTGAACTCCAGAAAAGCTGCAGAAAGTGTTGGTGATGTGATTCAGGGTAGGAAATGGGTATGAGAAGGAACACACTCTCCCTTGGGACTTTTCTAATCTCCTCAAGCAAATAAACAGACGAACTCCACATGCAGAAAAAAATCTTGCATTAAAAATAAAACCCTTGAGGTGTAGCTGGAAAGACTTCACTGGGGCAGGCAAAATATTTTGCGGTGGTGAAAGCAGGTAGTGTTCCCTTAGGAAGGGGTTCAAAGGGATATTCCACCCCTGGAAGTGTCCAAGGCCAGGTAGAACCAGGCTCAGAGCAAGCTGGGATAGTGGAAGGTGCCTCTGCCCGTGGCAGGGGGGATGAAAAATATGGGCTTCAAGCCCAAACCATTTTGTGATTCCGTGAAACTGAAGAGGCAGTGGGAGCTCTCCCTGCTCCCGTGTGCTGGGGGGTGTTGTGAGCCAGCCCCTCTGTCAGGTGCCCCAGGAATCTCTTGTATTCATCAACCAATTCATCATCACCGTGCCTGGGCTGGCCTGGCACCCCCAGACCTGTCCCTGTGCCAGACCCTGGCCCCCAGGGCTCCCCTCCATGAGCTGCTCCTCTCCCCACTCCCACAGCAGCACTGACACAGCAGGGCTGAGCTGATGGACACGTGGCAATCACAGCTCAGGAGAACCACAACAACAACAACAAGAACAAAACACTTCCTTCTCCGCTGCTGGAGGGTGCCTGTGTCTGGTTGTGCCTCCGAGGGAACTGAAGTGCCAGCTGGGCTCACTTCCCCAAAGCAGCGATGAAGAAACTCCCCTCCTGCCTGTGCCTCTCCCTCCTCCACATTTGTGCTCCCTTCCCACCAGGCACAAATACTTGTTATGACAGCGGTGACTCAGATGTGTCCAAACCTGTCCTTTGCCTTCAGATTCCTCATCATTCATTAGCAGTGGCTGCAGATTTGCCTTTGGAGTCCTCTGCTCTTCTTTTATTCTTCATATTTAATGAGGCGCAAAGAATTGTGCAATAAAGACTCATCAAAGCTGTCATTTATCTGTGTTTGACTGTCTTTGTTATATATTAGCAATAAATGTTCTAAAGCTTCCTGTATATGGAGACATTTCTTCTCATTATTTCATGCTGCTTTCTCCAGAAATTCATTCACATACTTTTTTTTCCAGTCTTCCTTCTCTGGTTCCTAACTAGGGAGAGGCTGTGGGAGCTGTGCAGGATCTCGTAGGGTAACCCACAGCTCCCTCCAGCCCTTGCTGGAGGTCAGAGCACGGCCAGGGAGCTGTGATTGTGCTGTGCCCCGGGCTCTGTGCAGCATCAGGACAAACAGACAGGGCAGGGTGGGCAGGATGGGCTGGGAAGGGTGGGCTGGGCTGGGCAGGATGGGCAGGCTGGGCAGGGTGGGCTGGGCTGGGCAGGGTGGGCAGGATGGGCAGGATGGGCTGGGCAGGGTGGGCAGGGTGGGCTGGGCAGGATGGGCAGGGTGGGCAGTTTGGGCTGGCTGGGCTGGGCAGGCTGGGCAGGATGTGCAGGATGGGCTGGGTGGGCTGGGCAGGATGGGCAGGGTGGGCAGGGCAGGCTGGGCTGGGCAGGGTGGGCAGGGTGGGCAGGATGGGCAGTTTGGGCTGGCTGGGCAGGATGGGCAGGGTGGGCAGGGTGGGCAGGATGTGCAGGGTGGGCAGGATGGGCAGTTTGGGCTGGCTGGGCAGGATGGGCAGGATGTGCAGGGTGGGCTGGGCAGGGTGGGCAGTTTGGGCTGGCTGGGCAGGGCAGGCTGGGCTGGGTGGGCAGGGTGGGCTGGGCAGGGTGGGCAGTTTGGGCTGGCTGGGCTGGGCAGGGTGGGCAGGATGTGCAGGATGGGCAGGATGTGCAGGGTGGTCTGGGCAGGGTGGGCAGGGTGGGCAGGTTGGGCTGGCTGGGTAGGGCAGGGTGGGCTGGGTGGGCTGGGCTGGGCAGGGTGGGCAGGATGGGCAGGGTGGGCAGGATGGGCAGTTTGGGCTGGCTGGGCAGGATGGAGCAGGATGGGCAGGGTGGGCAGGGCAGGCTGGGCTGGGCAGGATGTGCAGGATGGGCAGGGTGGGCAGGGTGGGCAGGGTGGGCAGGGTGGGCAGGATGGGCAGGATGTGCAGGATGGGCAGTTTGGGCTGGCTGGGCAGGGCAGGCTGGGCTGGCTATGCTGGCTGCAGGAACAGCAGGGATGGAGATAAGGAGCAAAGGAGACACTTCCCTGTGATCCTCTTGATCAAGACATCGCTCACTCTGCTGGCACAGAGCGGGGAGAAGGTCACTAGGAACTGTGGGGGACAGCTGATGCCAGGGAGACTTTCTCACCGAGCTGGAAGGGAGCAGCACGCTCCACAGGGAAATAAAGATCCTCTCACTCCCCCCCTGCCATGGCAGGGACAGCAGGGACATTCCCCTGTCCCAGCTGCTCCAGCCCCAGTGTCCAGCCTGGCCTGGGGCTCTGCAGGGCTCCAGGGCAGCCCCAGCTGCTCTGGGCACCCTGAGCTCGGTGTTTCTTTTCCTCACAGCAGAGCAGGAGCCCCATGGCTCCGTGGGGCTGAGCTGTCCCCTGGCAGCAGCCAGGGCAGAACCGCTGGGATCAGGGCTGGGGCTCCGGGGACAGGACAGGACCTGGCCCCAAGAGAGAGCCTGGGGGTCCCAACCTCTCCCACCAGACACCTTGAGATGGAGACACCAACACTCCTCAAAGAGTTTCTCTTCAACTTTAGGAGAATAATAAAAATGCATAAGTAAGCAGGAAACATAAACAGAGCAAATAATTAGCTAATTACAACCTGCTTTAGCAGAACATTTTTAATTATTAAAATAATTAGCAAGATTAAATTCAAAACAAAAACTCCATAAATTCAACCTGAACTTGTCCTTGAAGCTCTCAAGTGCCTGAACTGAATGCATTTACCTGGTGATACTTCCGTTAGCACAACAGAATCCATTAAAACTTTTTTTTAACCTTCCAGTTTCTTTCATTTGACATTCCTGAATATTTTTAGCATTTCTGTCTGAAGCTGGGTATCTGAGCATACCTGTGTGTGAAGAGGAGCACCGGGCCTGCTCAGCATCGCCCATGCCAATGAGCACGCTGCAATTTGTTTAAAACTCCATTACCAGGACAGGACATGGCACCAAACAATAAATAAAATTGTGATGGTATCTCAGCAATTCGCATCCCTTCATTTATCACCGAGTGAGACAGAGGCTGATAACACTGGTGTGTTTGATACTCAACCATCAGTCACTTCTCTGTGTGCCCTCATACATCTCAGATTAATTGACAAGATATTTATCGCTTGGGCTTGTATGAATAAGTATAATTCCCAAATACTGAGGCTTATTCTGCTGCATTCCTTTTCAATTCAGAGCTAATTGAAGGAAGGAGAAGAATTCAGAGCTGCTTCAGGAAGTTTGAGATCAGGCCAGCAACAGAGCATGTTGTCTCTTTTCCCCCTCAGGAGTTTAGACCTGTTTATCCACGAGCCTGTTCCATCCTTATGTAACTCTGTCACTCCCTGAATTTTCAGAGCCCATTAGGCAGGGTTATAAAACTGAATGGAAAAATGAGGCTGATCGTAAGAGACGAGTCCCTGTCTGGTGCTGGCATTAACCTGTGGCTCTGAAACCCTTTTTTGGGATCATTCCACAGGCAAGAACACGCTCCTGCTTCTGTTGATGGTTTGCAAGAGGCCTCAGTACATTCTTGTCTTAAAATTACACCCACAACTGCATTTCTGTGCTGCTGATTCAAAACCAAAGTGGCAAATCCACAGGGGACAGAAGAGTCACCTCATCCCTCCCAGCTTTGGGTGTGTTGTGCTGGAAATTAGCACAATTCTGTAATTGTTGTTTCTTGGTTAAATCCGATCAACAAAGTCTCAGTCAAGGCAGGCAGACCCTGACTGGGCAGAGGAGAGTGTGAGGTGCAGGAGTGAAAGGAGGATGTGTCAGGATTGAAAAAGGATCCTGAGCAGATGGCTGCTCTGTGCACCCACCACCCTTCCTCCTTCCCAGCTCTTGTTTTGGGTGGCATTGTCCATCAGCCTCCCCCTACATCTCATTGGACTCAGTTATGTTTCAATTCCTTTTCTGCACATTTACAATTTGCACAAAGGCTGATCTTGCTCTCAGATGACAGATGAAGGGAAGTTTGGCCCAAGCCCTTCCCCAGAGGCCACCGAGGAGCCTCAGTGAGTGCCCTGGGAATGGTCACCAGTGCCCTGGGGCCAGTGCTGGCCCTCTGCCCTGCAGCAGCTCCTGCTGCTGGGCCTGCTTAATTGGGTACATAATGAGTCTCATCTTGTTCCTCCTGGAGTCAATAGTAGGTCTGGGACCAACATGTCCCACAGCTTTTCCTGTTTTAATTTACATTGATACTCTGCTTCATTTAAAGGCGGCTCCTTACTTCAAATGACTCTTGATCAAGGGCTGAGTCACCCGTGCTGCTGCAGCTGCATGCACAAACAGCCCCATATTTCTTCATTATCTGCTGGGGAAGCTCCTTGCATGGAGATCTCTCTGCTGCTGAAAGGAGCTGAGCTTTTCTCATCACTCCCAGGGAGTTTCATCTCAGTCAGACGGAGACCCATAGCTGCCTGTTGCAGGGAAAGGAGCTGCAATATTAAAAGCTGTCACTGCTGTAAACTGAGCAAAGATGAATAAGAGGCAGAAGTATGAAGAAGTGTCAGTGCTGTGAACAGAGCGAGGATGGGTCCCTGGGAGGAGGTGCAGCCCCGTGCAGCAGGTGTGTGTCACACACACGGGCAGGGGTGCTCACACCAAACACCAATCCTGCAGCTCTGGGTGTCTGTGAGCCTGGGGGACACAACACGAGGTGAGGGATGTGTTCCTGCTGCTGTCACAAACTCATCAGTTAAAAGAACCTTGAGATGGAAAGTTTGAGATTCCAGGTCAGACCTTGCTGGATGTTGGTTCTTTGCCAGGTGGGAGCTGAATGTACCTCAGAATCCACTTTTCTGTTCAAATTCTCTTTGTTCACGGAGCTTTTCTCTTCCTGTTGTATCAACAACCATCCCACATCTCGTAGGGAGAGCACAGGTACACTGAAAACACCAGCACAGTGCAGTTTGGAACTGAAGTTAAAGCTCCATTGGTACCTGCACGGTGTATGCACACATGTGCAAAGCAGAGGGACAGCCAGGGAGGAAGACAGTGGATAAAACACCTGTGAGGAAGAGGGGACAGCTTGGAGTTTCAATGGAACTTCTGGAAGAGTTTGTGCTCCTCAGGAAGTCAGGAGTGGATCTCTATCTCTGGTGTCTGCACCTAAGCCAGGGAGGAAGGTGCCACAGATGCCTTGTGTCAAAAATGCCTTTTCTTCAAGCAGGTAGAATGTGGAGAGGAAATAACCCAAACCAAAAACAGGAAGAGAGAGAAAAGCTGAGGATATTAGAGCAATGTGTTAAAAATATCCATTGTCTATCATGGCTTTCTTACTTCCTGAAAAGTCCCTTTGTGCCCGGTGCAGGACCCCTGCCAACACGGGCTCCCTGCACCCCTCATCGTCTTCTAAAGCAAGAAAGGGATGAGTCAGAAATCATCACAGAACAGTTTATTACCCAAGTAATTAAAACTGTTGACTCACACAACTAAGGCCTCAGTTTGCCAAGCACACCATTTCCATATTCCCCAGGAACTTGTGCCACATCCCCAGTCACTGGACTGTGCTGTAGCAGGAGTGCACAGATGCTGCTCAGAGATCTTCCAAAGCTTCCAAGGAAAAGGAAAAGGAGCAAACAGACAAACAGGGCTGGACAGAGCTGGTGGTGCTGCAGGCAGGGTGTCACGGGAAGCTCCAGCTCTGGGCTGCAGCTGAGCAGGCAGGGCAGGCAGAGCTGCCTCCAGGTGAGGGCTGTCTGCTCTGGAAAAGCATCAATTCCAGATGCATGCTCCAATTTCTCACTGCTTTGCACAGAATGAACCCTTCCCCTCTGCAGGCAGCAGCTGCTCAGAGACACACGTGCACCTGTCAGAGGAGCAGAGCCCGTGGTGCCCGAGCAGCCGCGTTCCAGCTCTCCCAGCACCGGCTCCTTCCTCACCAGACGTGCTCCGGGGCCTTGGGGAACATTCCCGTCCCTGCTGGTGGCCAGCCTGTGATTCCTCCTGCTGGGAATGGGGGAATGCTGCCCATAAATCCACCTGCAGTACAAACACAGCCCCGGCAGTCCAGCTGTGGGGTGTGCTGGGGACGGTGTCTGAGCTGGGGACACCCCAGGATGGGCACGGAGCAGCAGCTGGCACAGATCCTCAGCTACACCTGGAGCCCTGTCCGAGCTAAACCTCCCCTGCCCAGCCTGAGACCCTTCCCTCTCCTCTGTCCCTGTCCCTGGGAGCAGATCCCAAATCCCCCCGGCTGTCCCCTCCTGCCAGGGACTTGTGCAGAGCCAGAAATTCCCCCTGAGCCTCCTTTGCTCCAGGCTGAGCTTTCCCAGCTCCCTCAGGGATTCTCCAGCCCCTTCCCAGCTCCCTCAGGGATTCTCCAGCCCCTTCCCGGCTCCCTCAGGGATTCTCCAGCCCCTTCCCAGCTCCCTCAGGGATTCTCCAGCCCCTTCCCAGCTCCCTCAGGGATTCTCCAGCCCCTTTCCAGCTCCCTCAGCCAAGCAGGAATCTCCCACTCCAGGCATCTCTTCAGGTACATTTTTATGTGCAGGAGAAGCAGCCTTGAAAAATGTTTTCCAGTGAGAGTTCTGCTGTCTGGCATAGGAGAGTCAAAGATTAAGATCAAGAGAAAATCACATCATGAATAATTTAGTCCCTAAATTTAGCATCTTACTCTGCAGAGGCCATTGGAAGGAAGAATGCATTCCCTGGTATTTATCCCATGTACAGATGCTTCGGAAAAAAATCTCAAAATATTCAGCTTTTGGCTTGATTGTGAATTGTCACAATTACAGTGGTCAGAGCCCTCTCCAGCTGCGGTGTGGGGGCATCGCTCACGCACATGATGTGGAAAGAAAACTTGGGGAATGATTCCCAGCTGCTCCAGCCTCACAAGGGTCGTGCATGGATGAGCAGAGAAAGGTGGAGCTGCAGCTCTTCCCTGTGCCCATGGACACATCACGGGGCAGGGGGGCAGCAGGAGTGTCCCCTGCTGTCCCTGCACCCTGGAGCACGAGGGGCATTCAGCTGGCAGGGGACAGTGAGCAGGGGACACACACAGTGAGCTGTGGTGTGGGGAATGGGGTGGCACAGCTCCAGAGTGCTCTGTGGGACAGGGAACGGGGTGGCACAGCTCCAGAGTGTTCTGTGGGACAGGGAATGGGGTGGCACAGCTCCAGAGTGTTCTGTGGGACAGGGAACGGGGTGGCACAGCTCCAGAGTGTTCTGTGGGACAGGGAACGGGGTGGCACAGCTCCAGAGTGCTCTGTGGGACAGGGAACGGGGTGGCACAGCTCCAAAGTGCTCTGTGGTGTGGGGAACGGGGGGCACAGCTCCAGAGTGCTCTGTGGGACAGGGAACAGGGTGGCACAGCTCCAGAGTGTTCTGTGGGACAGGGAACGGGGTGGCACAGCTCCAGAGTGCTCTGTGGTGTGGGGAACGGGGTGGCACAGCTCCAGAGTGCTCTGTGGGACAGGGAACGGGGTGGCACAGCTCCAGAGTGCTCTGTGGGACAGGGAATGGGGTGGCACAGCTCCAGAGTGCTCTGTGGGACAGCAGGGGAGCTTGTTCTGCACTTTGGCTGTGATCCACAGCACTCTCCCACCACAGCAGTGTCCCACCACAGCACTGTCCCACCACAGCGCTGTCCCACCACAGCACAGTGTCCCACCACAGCACAGTGTCCCACCACAGCACAGTGTCCCTCCACAGCAGTGTCCCACCATCCATCCATCCCAGATCTGAGAAAGAAGGAGCAGCTGCTGGAGCGTGGAGTCGTTTGCTTGAGAAGAACTTCACAGGCTCAGAGGCCACTTGTGAATTACCTGCAGAGGACAGAAACTCATCCATCTGCAGAGGATGGAGACCTGCAGCAATGCTTTCTCAGCCCCCAGAAATTCCTGCTGACCCCAGTAACTCCTGCTGACCCCAGTAACATCTCCTGACACCAGTAACATCTGCTGACCCCAGTAACACCTGCTGACCCCAGTAACTCCTGCTGACCCCAGTAACATCTGCTGACCCCAGTAACATCTCCTGACCCCAGTAACTCCTGCTGACCCCAGTAACTCCTGCTGACCCCAGTAACATCTGCTGACCCCAGTAACATCTCCTGACCCCAGTAATTCCTGCTGACCCCAGCAAAGCCTGTTTGTGCCCTGGCTGCCCACGGCTGTGCTGGCAGCACAGGAACACGAGGATGAAGCAGGGGGTGTGACATCTCCTGAGCACATGGGCTGTCCCCTGACCATGGAGGATGAAGCAGGGGGTGTGACATCTCCTGAGCACATGGGCTGTCCCCTGACCATGACCGTGGCAGAGCAGGGCTGCCCTGGCCATGGCCATCACGGCCATCTCTTGGAACTGCAATCTGCTTATTTGTTTGAAAACAACAAAACACTATCAAAGTTCCACAAATTCTTCATGAAATTGATTAAACAGTGTAAGTAGCTCGGTGTTTGGGAATATTGGAAATATATTAGAATGAAAATTAAAGCATTACAGGATTAGGACTCTTCTGTTTGAGTTGAAGTTTGCTGTAATTCCATTAAAATGCAGTTTCACACTGATTAGAGGCAGTGTTGTTCATCTTGCCCTGCTTTTGTTTTTCCAAGTGCAGTGGCAAAGTGTTGACAGTGAGGTTCAGCTTTGGCACGGGGCTGCTGACAAAGGCTCCAGCTTTGTATGTCAGGAGGGCACACTCCGTTTGCTGGGTCCCTCTCCTTCATTCTCCTCTGAGCAGCTTTTCTCCCACAATCTCATTCTTGTGGCTCTGAATTCCCAACCATCATTAATTCTTCTTCTGTGGAGCACAGGAGTCTTTGTTGCACTTTATTGATAAAGTGTTCTTTGTTGGGTTTTATTATTGCTATGTATTGATAGTTGGTCTTCACCAAAAAAGGAAAAATCCAATCCATGGCAGTAAAATTGTATCAGGGCTATAAAGAATATTAAATTACAGTGTTGAGTGAGAGGGGGGCAGTACCTTGGGTGTTTTGTTTGAAGGCCACATGGGTCTGTGTTTGGTGCTGGTTGTTCCCACGTGCCCTGGTTGTGCCCTGAGCATCCCTTGCAGTGCAGCAGGACCTGGGCTGGGCTGTGTGGGGCTGCTCCCCTCGTCTGAGGGATTGTGGGGGGATCCAGCAGGGCTTGGAGCTCAGCCAGGATGGGTGGGAGAACCAGGATCCAGCAGGGTTTGGAGCTCACCTGGGATGGGCAGGAGAACCAGGATCCAGCAGGGTTTGGAGCTCACATGGGATGGGATGGGCAGGAGCTCCAGGATCCAGCAGGGTTTGGAACTCACCTGGGATGGGCAGGAGCTCCAGGATCCAGCAGGGTTTGGAGCTCACATGGGATGGGCAGGAGCTCCAGGATCCAGCAGGGTTTGGAGCTCACATGGGATGGGCAGGAGTTCCAGGATCCAGCAGGGTTTGGAGCTCACATGGGATGGGCAGGAGCTCCAGGATCCAGCAGGGTTTGGAGCTCACATGGGACAGGCAGGAGCAGTGGGATCCAGCAGGGTTTGGAGCTCACATGGGACAGGCAGGAGCAGTGGGATCCAGCAGGGTTTGGAGCTCACATGGGATGGGATGGGCAGGAGCTCCAGGATCCAGCAGGGTTTGGAGCTCAGCCAGGATGGGTGGGAGAACCAGGATCCAGCAGGGTTTGGAGCTCACCCAGGATGGGATGGGCAGGAGCTCCAGGATCCAGCAGGGTTTGGAGCTCACATGGGATGGGCAGGAGCTCCAGGATCCAGCAGGGTTTGGAGCTCACATGGGATGGGCAGGAGCTCCAGGATCCAGCAGGGTTTGGAGCTCACATGGGATGGGCAGGAGCTCCAGGATCCAGCAGGGTTTGGAGCTCACATGGGATGGGTGGGAGTTCCAGGATCCAGCAGGGTTTGGAGCTCACATGGGATGGGATGGGCAGGAGCTCCAGGATCCAGCAGGGTTTGGAGCTCACATGGGACAGGCAGGAGCTCCAGGATCCAGCAGGGTTTGGAGCTCACATGGGATGGGCAGGAGCAGTGGGATCCAGCAGGGTTTGGAGCTCACATGGGATGGGCAGGAGCTCCAGGATCCAGCAGGGTTTGGAGCTCACATGGGATGGGCAGGAGCTCCAGGATCCAGCAGGGTTTGGAGCTCACATGGGATGGGATGGGCAGGAGCTCCAGGATCCAGCAGGGTTTGGAGCTCACATGGGATGGGCAGGAGCTCCAGGATCCAGCAGGGTTTGGAGCTCACATGGGATGGGCAGGAGCTCCAGGATCCAGCAGGGTTTGGAGCTCACATGGGATGGGCAGGAGCAGTGGGATCCAGCAGGGTTTGGAGCTCACATGGGATGGGCAGGAGCTCCAGGATCCAGCAGGGTTTGGAGCTCACATGGGATGGGCAGGAGCAGTGGGATCCAGCAGGGTTTGGAGCTCACATGGGATGGGCAGGAGCTCCAGGATCCAGCAGGGTTTGGAGCTCACATGGGATGGGCAGGAGCTCCAGGATCCAGCAGGGTTTGGAGCTCACATGGGATGGGCAGGAGCTCCAGGATCCAGCAGGGTTTGGAGCTCACATGGGATGGGTGGGAGCTCCAGGATCCAGCAGGGTTTGGAGCTCACATGGGATGGGCAGGAGCAGTGGGATCCAGCAGGGTTTGGAGCTCAGCTGGGATGGGCAGGAGCTCCAGGATCCAGCAGGGTTTGGAGCTCACATGGGATGGGCAGGAGCTCCAGGATCCAGCAGGGTTTGGAGCTCACATGGGATGGGATGGGCAGGAGTTCCAGGATCCAGCAGGGTTTGGAGCTCACATGGGACAGGCAGGAGTTCCAGGATCCAGCAGGGTTTGGAGCTCACATGGGATGGGCAGGAGCTCCAGGATCCAGCAGGGTTTGGAGCTCACATGGGATGGGCAGGAGCAGCAGGAACAGGTCGTGCCCACACCAGATGGACGCTGCTCATCCCTCTGCCGGCTCAAGTTCTCCAGCATCTCAGGATGGGGGTGTGGTGAAGCCTGTAGAAATGTCTTTTCCTTCATCTAATTTATGTATTCAGCTCATGATTCCATATCAAAAGGCTACAGGAGGCCAATTGTAACATTGAATGAATATTTCCCATCTGCTTTTTAGCACTGCTTTAATTACAAATGGTTAATTTCGTCCCAGGGTAGGTTGATCACAGATAGGGAGTGGCCAGAGCTGGTACAGCCGAAAAGCCACTCCAGGATCTCCTCCCAGGAGAGGGGAACAGCCTGGTGGGATCTGCCTGGGGATCTCCCCTGTGGTCCGTGAGCAGGGCTAGGATGGGACACCTGGACAACTGCAAAAGCCACTGGAGATAAAAGGAGCGTGGCCAAGGCCTCGGGAAGGCTGGTGGGGATCCCAGGCAGGGTTTGCAGAGCTTGCTGAGTGTTTGTGCCCCTGAGAGCCGCTCCAGCCCGCGCGTGCTCCTGGCTGAGCTGTCTCCAGGCAAACCGGCTGCAAAAGTGACTGGAATTAAAGTCAAATTCAAAAGCTGCTTACAGCTCCAGAATCCTTGGTTTCTGCTTCCTTCTCACTCCCTCTGAAATATTTCCTTTTGATATTTTAATTTCTTTTGGGCTGACTTTAAGGAAGAACGTTGGGTTGAAACAGATGGTTGTCAGCAAACCAATGCTGCGAAGCACAATTGAGAATTAGCTACAAAAACCCAAAACTTGGCACCAGCCGAATCCTCTTGATATAATTGTCAAAAGAAATCTGGCTTGGAAAAAATTTTTGAATAATATTTTCAAAATTCAAACGACTGAAACTTTAAACAAACAAAATGCACTTCATTTGAGTGTGTGCAAGTGGTGATGACAAACTCCAAAGGTCGTTCCCAAAGGACCACGCGTGACCCACAAAACTCCTGCTGGAGGCTCTTTCAGCCTGGCTCAGCTGCTGAGCTGCAGGACATGGTGCCCAAGGAGCTGCCTTCAGCAGGAGAACTTTAACCAGGACCCTCCATCATTCATTTTCTCCATGGCTGTGGTCAGCCCATTGCCCTGGCAGCGGCACAGCAGTGCCACCAGGATCTGCTGGCCTCCTTGGGGACACCAAACTGGCCAGGGGATGCACCCTGAGCAATCCCCCTTTACCCTTCCACACAAAAATCCTCATTGGCTCATTAGGAAAAGCCTCGCTCCTGTCTGTGTTTTTCTGAGAGTTTGTTTACTTTGGAGGAATCTCCTGTGTGGCCCTGTCAGGCTTCTGGAGAAGACCAAAAGTCAGGAAATTACAGATATTCCTGTGAGAAGGCACAGGGCCTCTCTCAGCATCATTGTGTTCCAGGTTGAACCTTTTGCCCCTTTGATCTTCATCCATTATCCTTTCTTTATGGATAAGGGGATTGTTTTACATGAATCCAGTGTGAATTTATTCCAGGCTGAGAAAATAATTATAGATTAAAAGTGTGAGTACAGAAAAAAAAGAAAAGAAGAAAAAAAGGTTTCTCTTCTGGGTTCCCTTTGCCATTTGACTAGGACCTTTTATTTATTTATTTAAAAAGCAAAAACAAACAAACAAACAAACAAAAAACCACACAAAAAAAAAAAAAGAAAAAAAAAAAAAACGAACAACCCACAAATGAGCAAAACCATTGCAGCAGAAGAGAGCTGTGAGGGAGTGAGCAAGAGGCTCAGCATCACTGACACACAGGGACGAAGCTGGCATGGAAGGATGCCAGGTGTGGACCTTGGGGAGAGGGGAGAAGCTGGGAGCAGGGAGCAGGGACACCATTCCACCATTCCTGCCCCAGCCCTGCTGGCCAGCGCTGTCCCAGGGGCTGAGTGAGCGCTCACACCCTGCTCAGCAGAGGCACGGAGACAGGAACGTACCTGTGACACCACTGAGGTTACTCGTGAGTAAATCACTCCAATCACCCCCTAACTGTCCCAGCTCCCCGTGTCTGACAGCGCTCCTCATCTGCAGCTCTCGTGCCCTCCACTGTCCCCGGTGCTCAGCTGGCAGCCAGAGCCATTCATCACCGGTGACACCGCCGTGCAACCAGGGCCAGGCAATCCATCACTGCTGGCTCCTGACACGGAGCTGCACGGAGCAGGGAAAGGGCTGGGATGGGATGGGATGGGAACAGGGATGGGATGGGCACAGGGATGGCACAGGGATGGGCACAGGGATGGGATGGGCACAGGGATGGGATGGGATGGGATGGGCACAGGGATGGGCACAGGGATGGCACAGGGATGGGATGGGCACAGGGATGGGCACAGGGATGGCACAGGGATGGGCACAGGGACAGGGATGGGCACAGGGATGGGCACAGGGATGGGACAGGGATGGGATGGGCACAGGGATGGGACAGGGTTGGCACAGGGATGGGCACAGGGACTGGGATGGACACAGGGATGGGACAGGGATGGGACAGGGATGGGACAGGGTTGGGACAGGGATGGGCACAGGGATGGGACAGGGATGGGATGGGCACAGGGATGGGACAGGGTTGGCACAGGGATGGGCACAGGGACTGGGATGGACACAGGGATGGGACAGGGATGGGACAGGGATGGGACAGGGTTGGCACAGGGATGGGCACAGGGATGGACACAGGGGCTGGGCTGGACACACAGACTCGGCTGGACACACGGACTGGGCACACAGCAGGGTCCCCCTGCCCTGGTACCGAGGTGCCCTGACCGCTCCTCACAGGGCACCTCACACCACAGGTTTGTGGTTCCCTGGGTCCTCCTCACACCCTGGCAGAGCCTCGCTCCCGCTGTGTTCCTGGGCATTGTCTCCTCCCTGCTGGCACATTTCTCATCGCTCTGCACCGCGGGCAGGCTCCCCCTGAGCCCCCGGGGCTGACCACCCCCAGCAGCCGCTGATCAATGTCCTGTGCAAGGCAGGATTGCATTAGAGAGAGGTCCCTATGGCAACTTGCTGGGAACACACCCAAGAGCGATGACTTCCTCAGTCTGATTACATTTTTTGATCATTTAACTGTTTTTAATCCATTTAATTTCTGAGGCATTACTGGGTATAAGGCAATTTTTCAAAGTTCCTGGTGCAGTGAATCAAATTATTTTAGGAAACCTATTTTGTGGCAGTTACCTTCAGTCAGCAAAGTTACCATCTCCCATGTCAAATGTCCTTAAGGCTTCTGCACCATAAAACCACTTTGCTTGGCATTAATTGCACCGTGGAACTGAGGAACTCGTTACTGAAGATTTTTCACACAAGTTTTCCCATTATTGTTTCTGGGCCTGACAACTGGTCATTGCTTATGAGAACTCCTTAAGCACAGAGAATAATGTCATTTCTCCTCCTCAGGAACCGACCCATTGTTCCAGGGTTTGTTAAAAATTATTATTAATGGCTTGGAGTGTTCAGCCAAGTCAGTTTAATTCCCCTGTGTAGGAGCCATCCGATCCTGTCACGTGTGTGTTTCTGAGCACTGAGCAGGTACAGCAGGGCTCTGATGGTGCAGATCATTTCCTACCTTGTTTTTAAATTTACCAACTGGCATCTTTCAGCATCTTTAGCTCCCGTGCTCCTCTCTGTTCCCTAAGGGCCTGTGGGCATGCCCTGGTGTCCATCCCTCTGTCCACACCTCCACTGCTGTTTCTGTTGGCACCAGGGCAGCATTTCCAGCCCTTTCCTGCTCGTTCCTCAGGGCTGTTCAGCACGTGGTGCCAGGAGCCTCTCTTGTTCCCTTCTCTTTTCCCCAAAGCCACGTCTTTTTCAGCCTGATTCAGGTCTGACTGCTGAAGCTTCCTTGTAATTTCCAGAAGCACAGACTTGTCCTCTGTGTTCTGAGCTCTCCCTGGCTCAGTTTCCCGTGTCCAGCTGTGCCGTGTCCCAGCCTCGCGGAGCGTACGCGCCGTGTTCTCCCCTCTGCACCACACTCCTCCTGGCAGGGCGGGTGCCTGTGTCTCTAGATAATGCCTCAGACCGCAAACAAAAACTCAGAAGAAAGAAAAATAATTTTCTCCAGAAAACAATATGAATTTTTCATTAAAAGCTGCACTCAGGCTGTCTGATGAGTGCCACGAGGTTATCCCGGCTGGAGAACTCACAGCTGCTGCCTGCGAATCTCTTCTGTCTCTTTTGACATCTTTAACTTAAAAACTTCTCTGTTCTCTTTTTCCAGCAGTTTCTCTTCAGCATCACCTCTCCTGGCAGCCAGAGCAGAGACCAGGTAACGAGCTGGCAACTCTGCCAACGTGACTTCCATCAGCGCCGCTCCGCCAGCCTCAACAGCAGGAAACGTGGAGACAGCTCCTGGGCACTCCATCCCACACCCCACACCCCACACCCCACAGCCCACATCCCATAGTCCCACACCCCAAACCCCATACTGCACATCCCATAGTCCCAACACCCCACAGTCCCACACCCCAAACCCCACACTGCACATCCCATAGTCCCAAACCCCACAATCCCACACCCCACACCCCAAACCCAACACTGCACATCCCACACCCCACACCCCCACACTGCACACCCCAAACCCCACACTGCACACCCCACAATCCCACACCCCAAACCCCCCAGCCCACACCCCACAGCCCCCCACAATGCCTGTGTGGGCTGAGCTACACCTCAGCTCATCACTGCAGAACAGCTCAGAGCTGGGTTAGGCTGGCAAATGGAACAAGAAGAAGAGGGGTCACTGAACTGATTTATCCCCTCCCATGGCACGTGTAGGATCACAGACAGGTTTGGGTTGGGAGGTACCTTAAAACTCACCCTGTTCCACCCAGGGACACTGTCCCAGGCTCCTCCAGCCAGGCCTTGGGCACTGCCAGGGATCCAGAGACAGCCCCAGCTGCTCTGGGCACCTGTGCCAGGGCCTGCCCACCCTGCCAGGGAGGGATTTCTCCCCAGATCCCATCCAGCCCTGCCCTGTGGCACTGGGAGCCATTCCCTGGCTCCTGTCCCTGCAGCCCTTGTCCCCAGTCCCACAGCACAAGAGTTCCCCTTGCAGGGAAGGGGGAGCAGGTAGGAAGATCATGGGGGATCTGTGCGTCCCCCATTGCCCAATCCACTGCCCAGTGCCCCATATATAAATGTGACATTAGGTGTTATACCACACAGCCATAGTCAGGAAATTCAGACATTTCCATGGCTGTTTAGGCTGGATTTTCCTGGGATCAGCTGATCTGCAGAGCAGCCCTTCCCTGCTGAGCACAAACACACTCTGTGACTGAGCTGCCCTCGCAGCAGGCTGAAACACTGGCACTGCTGCCATGCAAATCTCCTTGATCCTCTGCTAGAAATTCAAAACTATTTAAACCTAGCTCCATAAAATCCCTAGAAATGAGTTGTTATGGTAGAAAGAATCCTGTGTGATTTTGTGAAGAAAACCTCTGCAAAGGGCAGTCTGAGGGACAGCTGATGACAGAGGTGTCTGAACTGACGGAACCTGATTAAATTTGGCCTTGAGATAGAAACTGGATCTCACAGAGCACTGGGAGGGGACAGCCTGACGGGCATCAAAAGCCAGAGCAAATCTTGTCACAGCCCCTGTGAAGTGAAACCAATGGGTTTTACACAGCAGTGCTTAAGGGCTTTTATGTGTGTAAAATCTCAGTCACAACACGGCCCTGATGTCTTCTTCTCCTCTTAGCTTTCATGATTCTCTTTTGGAAATACACATTGAAATAAGAGCAAAAATAGCACATGCAGTGCTATAATATGGACCAGGTGGGCAGAAATCCTCCCCATGTAAATCATGAGTCAGTGTTTCCTCCTGCACTCAAAGAAAAACTCTCTTGGCTGGCCCATCCCTGCAGCACCTCTGGGCCTGCAGCTCTGCCTCTCCCCGGTGAGAATCAGGAGAATGAGGCATGACTCTGACAGGCTTTCAGGCTTAATGAGTAAACACTTGAAAATACAGGAAATCAAATATATTTGAAGAAATAAGGGGAAAAAATATCTTGGAGAAAAATTATAATTTCCTAATCATTAATATTAATACTGGAACTTCAAATGGGAGATCTTCCTCAAGGCTTGAAGCACGGAGCTGCTACAGCCCTGCAGCTGCTCAGGAGAGGCTAAAGCAGGTACAAGTGGCCCCACTGGGAAGAGCATCTGTCTCAGCTGGATCTTGGAGGAACACCTGAACACTGTTCCAGTTTTACAGGGAACACCAGAAAGCATCTATAATAATTTACTCACAGCTAGGAGGAAGCATATTTATGTGTGTTTTGGAAGTGTCCAACCCCCATGGAAGGCAGGGGTGAACACAGTGGCTTGGTGTGGGTGCAGTGGAAAGAAGGAATGGAGCTGATCCACTCAAGTCCTGTTGCCTCTGCCCGAGGTTTTTATGGGTTGGTGCAGCCCAGCCTCCCTTTGCTGTAGATCAGGTAAAAAATCACAGATTCCCAGCCTGGTCTGGCTTGGGAGGCACCTTAAATGTCATCAGTCCATGGCAGGGACAGCTCCCACTGCCCCAGGCTGCTCCAAACCCATCCAGCCTGGCCTTGGGCACTGCCAGGGATCCAGGGACAGCCCCAGCTGCTCTGGGAATTCTATTCCAGGGCCTGCCCACCCTGCCAGGGAACAATTCCTGCCCAGTACCCCTGGCAGTCCTGTCACTGCTGCCCAGAGCGGGGATTCTGGCTCATTCTCCTTGCAGATCTCCCTCCCCCTTCCAAAATTAGTGGCAGATTGCAAATATTTTGCAATTTGATGTGCTCTAAATGCAGTGTAACAAACTGAAAGCTAATGCTGACAGCCCAGGTGTCACTGGCTTTGGGAAGGGAGAGGGCACCAGGCTCAGAATTCGCGTCCTCCCTTCTGTGTCCCTTGTTCTGGGGCGGGCAGGGACGTGGCTGCTGCTGCTGCTGGTCCTCAGCCACAGGGGCTGGAGCCCATGGGACCAGCCCATCCCATCCCAGCCCATCCCAGCCCATCCCATCCCATCCCATGGATCCCATCCCATCCCATCCCATCCCATGGATCCCATCCCATCCCATCCCATCCCATCCCATCCCATCCCATCCCATCCCATCCCATCCCATCCCATCCCATCCCATCCCATCCCATCCCATCCCATGGATCACATCCCATCCCAGCCCATCCCATCCCATCCCATCCCATCCCATCCCATCCCATCCCATCCCATCCCATCCCATCCCATCCCATGGATCACATCCCATCCCAGCCCATCCCATCCCATCCCATCCCATCCCATGGATCCCATCCCATCCCATCCCAGCCCAGCCCATCCCATCCCATGGATCCCATCCCATCCCAGCCCATCCCATCCCATCCCATCCCATCCCATCCCATCCCAACCCATCCCAGCCCATCCCATCCCATCCCATCCCATCCCATCCCATCCCATCCCATCCCATGGATCCCATCCCATCCCATCCCATCCCATCCCATCCCATCCCATCCCATCCCATCCCATCCCATCCCATCAATCCCATCCCAGCCCAGAGGGACCCAGCTGGGATGAGGAGCTGGGAGAGCACCCAGGGGTGCTGGGGCCAGCAGGGGCTCCCCCACAGCCCCCAGAACGGCTGTTAAAGCACGGCTGGCAGCCTGAGAACATAAATAACAGCATCAATATTCCGGGGTGTTTGTGCCACCAGAGGGATAACCCGGCAGTGTTTGGGCTGGGCTCTAAAAGCCAGTGACACTCTGCATTCCCTTGGCAACTGAGGAGAAACTCCTTCTACATTTAACAACTCTCAATGTGTTGACACACATCAAATCCTGATCTGGGGTAGCTTTAAGTGACACATGTCATCTGACTGCAGGGTTTATGTGTTTGCCAGTGTGAACACAAAAAGGCTCAGCATGTCTGGGGAGAAGCAGAAATCAGATCTGTGACAACAAAATTTGCTTGCAGATAATTAATCACATTTGTAAATAAGTGAGGCCATATTTCCATGCCTTTTGTTTCTTTTTCTTATGATCTGCAGGTCAACTCTTGCTGTGAAAATATTAACAGCAAGCAGATTTGCCAGTCACACACCCCAGAAGCCACTGAAGATGTATTTTGGTGCTCAGACAGACGTGTTTGTGCTAGAAGGACTCCCAGCCCTGCAGCAGGGGCTCGGGGGGCAGAGAGGGCCAAGGGGCCCCCAGGAGGGTCAGGCTGCAGAGCCAGAGCCCTAAATAACCACAGCAAGCTGTCTGGAGGGAACCACAGCCTTCAAATAAATACTTAGGAGCCCTAAGATGAAAGAGGGTAGGTTTAGATGGGATCTTGGGATTGCAGGAATTGTTCCCTGGCAGGGTGGGCAGGCCCTGGGATAGAATTCCCAGAGCAGCTGGGGCTGTCCCTGGATCCCTGGCAGTGCCCAAGGCCAGGCTGGATGGGTTTGGAGCAGCCTGGGACAGTGGGAGCTGTCCCTGCCATGGCTGGGGTGGCTCTCAGTGGGATTTAAAGTCCCTTCAACCCAAACCAGTCTGGGATTCTGGGATTCTACGACTCACACATAGCTGGATGTTTGTCTCTGGTTTTCTGCTAGGACATTCCTGGCATCACCTGCCTTGCAGTACCCAGAACATCATCACTGCAGCTGGGACCAAAGAATGGGGCAGAAGAAGTGGAGACCTGTGCACCAGAAGTGTCCTGGGAATTGACATTTCCAGCATCCCAAGCCCCCCTCACTGCCCAGCCTGCAAGGAAGGTGCTGCAGCTTTAGTGTGACCAGCTTGGCACACATGCACAGGGGTGTTTGCATGAGGGAAAACAATTCCCAAATTCTGCAAGCAATTTCTGAATCAGAGAGATGGGATCCTGCATCTTCCCTCTGCAGGTTCTTCACACCAAGGATACAACCTCTTTCTTGAATCCAGCTAATGAACCCTGGCCTCAAAAGCCAATATCTGTTTTCCCCAGAACTATTGATTGCAACTCCAGTATAATTTGTCCACATAGGTTCTTGTTAAAGAAAAAAAAAAAAAAGGAAAAAAAACAAAAAACAAAAGCAAGCTATTTAAGTGCCTATCAACAAAAGATGCAATTTTAGTTAAGTCTCTTTGGGTTTTAAATATGTTGCCATTATCAGAGGGAGAAAGAATTACAGGAGAGATAAGAACACTCAAATCTTGTAATCTAATGCTTTCCACAGTGGGGTTTTCCCTCACTTACAGAAGCGCAGGAAACGCCGGGATCGGTCACACCCGGTGAACCTCGATCCCAAAACATCCACAATCACATCCACAAACACATCCACAAACACATCCAAACCTCGATCCCAAAACATCCACAAACACATCCACAAACACATCCAGAAACACATCCACAAACACATCCAAACCTCGATCCCAAAACATCCACAAACACATCCACAAACACATCCAGACCTCGATCCCAAAACATCCACAAACACATCCAGACCTCGATCCCAAAACATCCACAGACACATCCACAAACACATCCAGACCTCGATCCCAAAACATCCACAAACACATCCACAAACACATCCAGACCTCGATCCCAAAACATCCACAAACACATCCAAACCTCGCTCCAAACACATCCAGCCGAGCTCCGGGGGGAGCGGCAGCTGCCGGCAGCAGCGGGAGGGACAGAGGGAGAGAGGGACAGAAGGACAGAAGGACAGGACAGAAGGACAGAAGGACAGAAGGACAGAAGGACAGAAGGACAGAAGGACAGAAGGACAGAAGGACAGAAGGACAGAGGGACAGGACAGAAGGACAGAGGGACAGAGGGACAGAGGGACAGAGGGACAGAAGGACAGAGGGACAGAGGGACAGAAGGACAGATGGACAGAGGGACAGAAGGACAGAAGGACAGAGGGACAGAGGGACAGATGGACAGAGGGACAGAAGGACAGAAGGACAGAGGGACAGAGGGACAGAAGGACAGATGGACAGAGGGACAGAAGGACAGAAGGACAGAGGGACAGGACAGAAGGACAGAGGGACAGAGGGACAGAAGGACAGGCAGCAGGCAGGAGATGATGCAGGAGGTGTGTATTGAGCCTGGTGCAGCGCGTGGCGCTCAGAGGGATGGGGCTGCGCAGCTGTGCCTGTGACACACAGACAGACAGACAGACAGACAGACAGACAGACACACAGACACACAGACAGACAGACAGACACACAGACACACACACACACACAGACAGACACACAGACACACACACACACACAGACAGACACACAGACACACAGACAGACACACACCGGTGCCTGTGACACACACCCCAATGTTCCCATAAAGCCGTGGAGAGGGCTCGCTGCCGTTTCACCCTCCCCGTGCCTGTTTGGGAACACATTCCATCCTCACTGCACATTTCCCTGCACTTGCAGAGGCACAGAAGGCGCTCGGCAGCCGGGGGGGTGCTACACCAGTGTTCATGTGGGTGATTAATGAGATGAATTCTCTATCTGTGATGCTTTCAGGGCTGTGTCATTCTCCCGTTTGTGAAGTTTCTGCAAGAGGCAGAAGGGAGCTGAGGAGGAGAGGGGGATGTGGGGCCTGGAGGGGAGGGGGATCGGGGCAGTTCTCCAGAGCGAGCCCCAGCCAGGTTTGCTCTCAGAGGAACCCCTGCCATGGCAGCCTCAGAGGCACCGAGCTCACCCAGAGCTGCTTTGGGGCTTTCAGGGCTGTGCAGCCCCCCCTGTGTGTCCCTCACCCCCTCACCCACACTGTCCCCAGGGAGCCTTGGAGGGTACCAGCTGTGTTCAGCAGGTTCCCAGCTGTGTCCAGCAGGTCCCAGCTGTGTTCAGCAGGTTCCAGCTGTGTCCAGCAGGTTCCAGCTGTGTTCAGCAGGTTCCAGCTGTGTCCAGCAGGTCCCAGCAGCTCCCAGCTGTGTTCAGCAGGTCCCAGCAGGCCTCAGCAGGTCCCAGCTGTGTTCAGCAGGTTCCAGCTGTGTTCAGCAGGTTCCAGCTGTGTCCAGCAGGTCCCAGCAGCTCCCAGCTGTGTTCAGCAGGTCCCAGCAGGTCCCAGCAGGTCCCAGCTGTGTCCAGCAGATCCCAGCTGTGTCCAGCAGGTCCCAGCTGTGTCCAGCAGATCCCAGCAGGTTCCAGCTGTGTCCAGCAGGTTCCCAGCTGTGTCCAGCAGGTCCCAGCAGATCCCAGCTGTGTTCAGCAGGTCCCAGCTGCGTTTAGCAGGTTCCCAGCTGTGTTCAGCAGGTCCCAGCAGGTCCCAGCTGTGTTTAGCAGGTGTGGGAGCAGCTCCTCACCTGGCTGCCAGGTGCTCTCCAAAGTGCACCAAGCGCTGCTGGAGACATGGACAGGACCTGTGGCAGCACGGGCAGCAGGACAGGACAGGACAGGACAGGACAGGACAGGACAGGACGGGACAGGACAGGCAGGACAGGACAGGACAGGGCAGGACAGGACAGGACAGGACAGGACAGGACAGGACAGGGACACCAGGCACGGTGGGAATGGCTGACAGGACCAGGCTCTCTGGGGAAGGACAGCTCTGGCTCCCCTCGGGGCTCTCCTCCAGCCCCAAAGCTGCTGTCAGGAGACACTGAGCATCCGGATCTCATCCATCTCTGTCTCCTGCTCACACCTCTCCCACCTCCTCCTGCTGTCCAGCACCTCTGCTGCTCCTGGCCTTGTGTCCCTGTGGCCACAGAACAACTGCACAGGGCAGCAGGATCCCAGAGAAACCTCCCCCAGCCCTCCTGCCCCTCTGGGACACACTGCCAGAGCCTGCAGGAGCAAAGAGCTCTCTGAAATTCTGTTTAGGTTTACTCAAACTGGAAAAAAAATAAAATAAAAAAACAACCTGAATTTAACCCTGGAGTTTCTAGGATTTGCATTAAAATGCTCCCCCCACCCCACCCTTGAACTGGATTCCCAGGCTGCTCCAAGCATGTCCTGTGCTAGAAAGTGGCAGCAGAGTTTTCAAATCATTTTTTGTTGCCTGTTTTGCAGAATGTGTTTCTGCAGGATTCAGTTTATGAGCCAAACTTCAGCAAGATCATTATTATATTTCTTTCACATCTCCACAGTAGTGCAGTAAATAATTCTGACTTGCTTAATTCATGATCCAGTGTTTTGTAAGAGCAGCCATTTGACCTCATGAGCTTTTAAGTCTCAGAATGATGGAAAGTAGAAAATTATTGAAAACTTTCCTTGCTGCTCTCTGTGAGCATCAGTCAGAAGGAGCAGAAGGTGATGAGTTAAGACACCCTGACTCCAGCTGAGATTTAATTGCCCTCTTGTACTTTCCCGGGGAAAACAGTCTTGCACAGGCACAAAAGGTCACCAGGAGAGCCACAACCTGCAGGAACTCAGCTCCAGTTTCCAGGAAAATACCAAAGTAAACAAGAGAACCAACTGTATGTCCTTGCAAGGAAACAAAGGGAAAACAAAAAGTCAAGATTGATTTGTGAGACACTGGATGTCAATTGACTCTCGTGTTTTTCCAGGGCTCCGTGGAGAGGAGCAGCTGTGCCTTGAGCCAGGTGTTCTCTACCTGAGCCAGCAAACACCGCCCAGGTGAGCCCCAGAGATGGGAAAGGCTCAGAGACCATCCCTGGAGGACAGGGAGCAGCAGCCCAAGAGGGGAAGAGATGGGCAGAGCTTTGCAGGCAGGCCCAGGCTGCAGGGTCTGTAGGGGCTGTGTAAAACCCAGGCTGGGTCTGTAGGAGCTGTGTAAAACCCAGGTTGGGTCTGTAGGGGCTGTGTAAAGCCCAGGCTGGGTCTGTAGGGGCTGTGTAAAGCCCAGGCTGGGTCTCTAGAGGCTGTGTAAAACCCAGGCTGGGTCTGTAGGAGCTGTGTAAAGCCCAGGCTGGGTCTGTAGGGGCTGTGTAAAGCCCAGGCTGGGTCTGTAGGGGCTGTGTAAAACCCAGGCTGGGTCTCTAGAGGCTGTGTAAAGCCCAGGCTGGGTCTCTAGAGGCTGTGTAAAGCCCAGGCTGGGTCTGTAGGGGCTGTGTAAAGCCCAGGCTGGGTCTGTAGGGGCTGTGTAAAGCCCAGGCTGGGTCTGTAGAGGCTGTGTAAAGCCCAGGCTGGGTCTGTAGGGGCTGTGTAAAGCCCAGGCTGGGTCTGTAGGAGCTGTGTAAAACCCAGGCTGGGTCTGTAGGGGCTGTGTAAAGCCCAGGCTGGGTCTGTAGGAGCTGTGTAAAACCCAGGCTGGGTCTGTAGGAGCTGTGTAAAACCCAGGCTGGGTCTGTAGGGGCTGTGTAAAACCCAGGCTGGGTCTGTAGGGGCTGTGTAAAGCCCAGGCTGGGTCTCTAGAGGCTGTGTAAAACCCAGGCTGGGTCTCTAGAGGCTGTGTAAAGCCCAGGCTGGGTCTGTAGGGGCTGTGTAAAGCCCAGGCTGGGTCTGTAGGGGCTGTGTAAAGCCCAGGCTGGGTCTGTAGGGGCTGTGTAAAGCCCAGGCTGGGTCTCTAGAGGCTGTGTAAAACCCAGGCTGGGTCTGTAGGGGCTGTGTAAAGCCCAGGCTGGGTCTGTAGGAGCTGTGTAAAACCCAGGCTGGGTATCTAGAGGCTGTGTAAAACCCAGGCTGGGTCTGTAGGGGCTGTGTAAAACCCAGGCTGGGTCTGTAGAGGCTGTGTAAAGCCCAGGCTGGGTCTGTAGGGGCTGTGTAAAGCCCAGGCTGGGTCTCTAGAGGCTGTGTAAAGCCCAGGCTGGGTCTGTAGGGGCTGTGTAAAGCCCAGGCTGGGTCTGTAGAGGCTGTGTAAAGCCCAGGGGTGCTGTGAGGAGAGGACCTCACCCCTCAGCCCTTGCTGGAAGAGTTCCCCAGCGTGGGGTCAGCAGGGCTGATGAGCCCTTACTGGAACTCAAGAGCAGGTGCCCGTGTGGAGGATGGGAGAAGGGCTCTTTATCAAATTAAAAGGATTGGATTATATTTTCCATTGATTGTAAGCTTTAGAGATTTTTGTTCCAGTAAAAGTATTGATCAGCAGGGGATTTGCATATTCCTCTTCCACAGTACGAGGTGGTTCTGCCACCAGCAGTTACTGCAGGGCTGCTTAAGTAAAACAGCAAAAGATTAAAGGCTGCAGGAACATTTTTTCACATTGCCAAAAAAATATTTTTTTCCTAGGATAAAGTTAAAACTCTTCAATGTACACTTTATTTTTCAATAGATTCAACTAGCAATGGATACAGGCTTTGCTGCAACATCTCCTTACCTTTAATGACTTGCCAGATTTTCAGCACCAACATGAGAAGAAAAACAATGGAACAGCTTCAGTCTGATTTTTAGCTCCTTTTAAGTCCTTCTCAGTTACAAGAGCTCGAGCAGGAATGCCATTTTTAATTACCAGAGCTGTTCTGACATCACAGTCCTGTGCTCAGAGGCAGGAGAGACTTCCTGATGCACAGGACAGAAAGCAGAGTCAGTATTTAGATGTTTCAGGTGGCTTTTATTTTTAATTCTCGTAACTACAGCTGGTCTCCTGTTGCTAACTCCCTCTTGCAAAGGTGAAACAGGTTCTCAGGCCTTGGTGGTGAGATGTGAGCTGAGAGCAGCCTTGGCAAGCTGTGATCCCACGGGCTCTGGGCAGGGCCTGGGGCTGTGTGGGACCCTGAGATGTTCCTGTGGGACCCTGAGATGTTCCTGTGGGACCCTGAGATGTTCCTGTAGGACCCTGAGATGTTCCTGTGGGACTCTGAGATGTTCCCATGGGACCCTGAGATGTTCCTGTAGGACCCTGAGATGTTCCTGTGGGACCGGGGGATGCTCCTGTGGGACCCCGAGATGTTCCTGTGGGACCGGGGGATGCTCCTGTGGGACCAGGGGATGCTCCTGTGGGACCCTGAGATGTTCCTGTGGGACCCCAAGATGTTCCTGTGGGACCCTGAGATGTCCCTGTGGGACTCTGAGATGTTCCTGTAGGACCCTGAGATGTTCCTGTAGGACCCTGAGATGTTCCCATGGGACCCTGAGATGTTCCTGTAGGACCCTGAGATGTTCCTGTGGGACCCCAAGATGTTTCTGTGGGACCAGGGGATGCTCCTGTGGGACCCCAAGATGTTCCCATGGGACCCTGAGATGTTCCTGTGGGACCAGGGGATGCTCCTGTGGGACCCCAAGATGTTCCTGTGGGACCCTGAGATGTTCCTGTGGGACCAGGGGATGCTCCTGTGGGACCCCGAGATGTTCCCATGGGACCCTGAGATGTTCCTGTGGGACCCTGAGATGCTCCTGTGGGACCCTGAGATGTTCCTGTGGGACATGGGGATGCTCCTGTGGGACCGGGGGATGCTCCTGTGGGACCCCAAGATGTTCCCATGGGACCCTGAGATGTTCCTGTGGGACCAGGGGATGTTCCTGTGGGACCCTGAGATGTTCCTGTGGGACCCTGAGATGCTCCTGTGGGACCCCGAGATGCTCGGGGAGCCCCTGGGGGTGCTGGGCTGCTGCCCAGAGTGGGGAGCACCAGGGGAACTTCAGCAGAGCTCCCTGCCCTCCTGATACCACTGATATCCTGATATCCTCTGCTTTATCTTCACATTCTGGTTCTGCTCATCTTTAAAAGCCTTTCCTCACCCATCACACACTTTGGGAAACACTGCCAGTGTTCCAGCACTGGGATTTCAGGTTCAGCTGAGGAGAATTCAGTTTGTTGGAGATGTGTTGGCTTGCTGCTCTTCACGGTTTTGCCAAGCCACAGTAAGGCCCCAGGTTTGCAGCAAGGCTGGGATACAAAAGCAGAGCACAGAGCTGTGCATGGCTGCCCTGAGAGGTGAATTCAGGCCCTGGGACACGCAGACACGAGGGGCCAGAGCTGCCTGTCCCTCCCCCAGCAGTGCCCAGCCTGGGTCTGCACCAGGGGGACAGGACCCTGCAGCAGGGGACCGCTCGGAGGTGGCACTCCAGGTGCCAGGCATGGGTGGCACCCAGGACACATCCCTGGGGGCTGCTGGCCACCACAGCCCCGGGGCACAGCACCAGCAGCACCCTGTCCCTGCCCCTGTCCCTGTCCCTGCCCCAGGACAGCACCCCAGGAGCACAGGGAGCAGGGGATGCTCCAGCACAGCACCACCAGCACCCTGTCCCTGTCCCTGTCCCTGTCCCTGTCCCTGTCCCTGTCCCTGTCCCTGTCCCTGTCCCTGTCCCTGTCCCTGCCCCAGGACACCTCACCAGGGGCACAGGGAGCAGAGGATGCTCCAGCACAGCACCAGCAGCACCCTGTCCCTGTCCCTGTCCCTGTCCCTGTTCCTGTCCCTGTTCCTGTCCCTGTCCCTGTCCCTATCCCTGTCCCTGCCCCAGGACACCTCACCAGGGGCACTGGGAGCAGGGGATGCTCCAGCACAGCACCCTGTCCCTGTCCCTGTCCCTGTCCCTGTCCCTGTCCCTGTCCCTGTCCTGTCCCTGTCCCTGTCCCTGTCCCAGGACACCTCACGAGGGGCACTGGGAGCAGAGGATGCTCCAGCACAGCACCCTGTCCCTGTCCCTGTAGCTGTCCCTGTCCCTGTCCCTGTCCCTGCCCCTGTCCCTGTCCCTGTCCCTGCCCCAGGACACCTCACCAGGGGCACAGGGAGCAGGGGATGCTCCAGAAGGCTCCAGGTGCTCAGGAGAGCGGGGCTGATGGCAGCAGAGAGAGCTCAGAGCTCAGAACTGACCCCAGCAAGCGAGGTGCTCACACACAGGGTACAATCACTGCCCTGGTCCTGTGCCCCAATATTTTTGGTGCTATTTGCACTGCAGCAAAATCCCCCCAGCAGTACAAACACCAGAGCTGCTTTTCTTGGTGCATCTTCAAGACAATGGTAAATAAATTCATAGACTTGAAATGCATGTCAGTAATTGATCATTTTAAAAGAACACACTGCAAAAGGCACATTTCCTCCTGGAATGTTTTTCTAAATTCCATTTGCTATTGTAAATAATAGACCTGCAGCCTGTGAGCCCAGACATTACAGGAGTACTGAAATGCTGGATACTTCTAATGCTGGGTACACTAATGGAAAATGCTTTTGGGCATGTATTTTACCATTCTTTATGTATTTGTTTTGAACATGAATAGTTCATAAGTGCACATTAAATCCAGCAGGTATCTCAGTTTATCGACACCTCCTCACCAGTCACAGAGTCTCCCTCAGCACATGGTGGGGTTTTTGTCAGGTAGCTATGGTGATATGCAAGGGTGGGATTCTTTTGTGGGTTTGGGGTTTTAGGGGGCCTTGGGGTAGGGGGCTAGGCTGGCCTCTGTCTTTTTTATCTATCTTGGAGTGCTGCTTAACATAAAAATATCTTTTGCTAAGATAGAGTAAAAAATAAGGGTAAGAGTTGATAGACGCTGTGCATAAAGAGCCAGATGAACCTGACAAACAGCTGCAGCACTTTATATTTGTCTTCATGTATATGCAATTGTCTTTACAAAGTATTTCTGCATGATGCACCATCACCAAGGTCAAAATTGGGAACCCAAAAATAACATAGATGAATGTAGACTAGGATGAGGTCAGAGTGGATCTGCCAAAGCAGCTCTGGAGTGTGAATATTTAAATCCCATCCCTGAGAGCAAGGTGTTCCCCTGCTGCTCTCTGTACTTTGCACTTTGGCTTTGTACAAGAACACAAATTTTGGGTGAATGTTCTCTGGCAGCCCCATCTCACAGCCCTGAGTGGAATTTCTTGTGCAGCCTTTGAGGTGTGCACAGGCTGAGCTGCTGGAAATGAGGATCCCTGAGAAACATTGATGGAAATGAGGATCCCTGTGAAACATTGATGGAAATGAGGATCCCTGTGAAACATTCGTGGAAATTAGGATCCCTGTGAAACATTTGTGGAAATGAGGATCCCTGTGGAACATTCGTGGAAATGAGAATTCCTGTGAAATATTCGTGGAAATGAGGATCCCTGTGGAACACTGATGGAAATGAGGATCCCTTTGGAACATTGATGGAAATGAGGATCCCTGTGAAACATTGATGGAAATGAGGATCCCTGTGGAACATTCGTGGAAATGAGGATCCCTGTGGAACACTCGTGGAAATGAGGATCCCTGTGGAAACACTCATGGAAATGAGGATCCCTGTGAAACATTTGTGGAAATGAGAATCCCTGTGAAATATTCGTGAAAATGAGGATCCCTGTGAAACATTCGTGGAACTGAGGATCCCTGTGGAACATTGATGGAACTGAGGATCCCTGTGGAACATTCGTGGAAATGAGAATCCCTGTGAAACATTGATGGAAATGAGGATCCCTGTGGAACACTGATGGAACTGAGGATCCCTGTGGAACACTGATGGAAATGAGGATCCCTGTGGAACATTCGTGGAAATGAGGATCCCTGTGGAACATTCGTGGAAATGAGAATCCCTGTGAAACATTGATGGAAATGAGGATCCCTGTGAAACATTCGTGGAAATGAGGATCCCTGTGGAACACTGATGGAAATGAGGATCCCTGTGGAACACTGATGGAAATGAGGATCCCTGTGAAACATTCGTGGAAATGAGGATCCCTGTGGAACATTGATGGAAATGAGGATCCCTGTGGAACACTGATGGAAATGAGGATCCCTGTGGAACATTGATGGAAATGAGGATCCCTGTGGAACACTCGTGGAAATGAGGATCCCTGTGGAACACTGATGGAAATGAGGATCCCTGTGAAACATTCGTGGAAATGAGGATCCCTGTGGAACACTGATGGAAACGAGGATCCCTGTGGAAACAGCAGCATCCTCCCGAGTGCCGCCGCTCCGGCTCCGTGCCGGGCTGGAGGGGCTCCGGAGGAGAGAAACAGCGATGTGTTCCCATCAAATGCTTTCCTGAACGTGGCTGTGATGTGCCCTGAGTTCATTCCGAGCTGTGCCGGGGTCACTGCGGCAGCTGAGCCGCTTTATTGAACGCGTCCATCACGGTCGGGAGCGCGGCAGGACCCGGCCCTTGCCCGAGCCCATCCACCCTCCCGAGACACCCGGGGGAAGCGGGGACAGCTCTGGGCAGGCAGCAGAACCACCAGCAGCGGCTGTGCTGGTGCTCAGAGCCGGGATCCAGCCCTGCACAGCCCCTGCTGGGGCTCAGCATCCCCACCGAGCACACACGGTGCGAGCAGCAGCTCTGCTGGCCCCGCACTCGGGGCTGATTTCCTTCCCCCAGCCCCTGCCCCAGCCCCCTGTGAGCAGCACTGCTCATCTCAGCCCCTGTGAGCAGCACAGCTCATCCCAGCCCCCTGTGAGCAGCACTGCTCATCCCAGCCCCCTGTGAGCATCACAGCTCATCTCAGCACCCTGTGAGCAGCACAGCACCCCCATCCCAGCCCCCTGTGGGCAGCACAGCTCATCTCAGCACCCTGTGAGCATCACTGCCCATCTCAGCCCCTGTGAGCAGCACTGCCCATCTCAGCCCCTGTGAGCAGCACTGCCCATCTCAGCCCCTGTGAGCAGCACTGCACCCCCATCCCAGCCCCCTGTGAGCAGCACAGCACCATCTCAGCACCCTGTGAGCAGCACAGCTCATCTCAGCCCCCTGTGAGCAGCACAGCTCATCCCAGCCCCCTGTGAGCAGCACAGCACCATCCCAGCCCCTGTGAGCAGCACAGCACCATCTCAGCCCCTGTGAGCAGCACTGCTCATCTCAGCACCCTGTGAGCAGCACAGCACCATCTCAGCCCCTGTGAGCAGCACTGCACCCCCATCCCAGCCCCCTGTGAGCAGCACAGCTCATCTCAGCCCCTGTGAGCATCACTGCCCATCTCAGCCCCTGTGAGCATCACTGCCCATCTCAGCACCCTGTGAGCAGCACAGCTCATCTCAGCCCCTGTGAGCAGCACAGCACCCCCATCTCAGCCCCCTGTGAGCAGCACAGCACCCCCATCTCAGCCCCCTGTGAGCAGCACAGCTCATCTCAGCCCCTGTGAGCAGCACTGCCCATCTCAGCCCCTGTGAGCAGCACTGCCCATCTCAGCCCCCTGTGAGCAGCACAGCTCATCTCAGCCCCCTGTGAGCAGCACAGCACCCCCATCCCAGCCCCCTGTGACCATCACCTGTCCCACCCCTGTGAGCAGCCCCTCTCAGCCCCTGTGAGCAGCACAGCACCATCCCAGCCCCCTGTGAGCAGCACTGCCCATCTCAGCCCCCTGTGAGCAGCACTGCCCATCTCAGCCCCTGTGAGCAGCACAGCTCATCTCAGCACCCTGTGAGCAGCACAGCACCCCCAGCCCAGCCCCCTGTGAGCATCACTGCCCCTCTCAGCCCCCTGTGAGCATCACTGCACCATCTCAGCACCCTCTGAGCAGCACAGCACCCCCATCCCAGCCCCTCTGAACAGCACAGCACCCCCATCCCAGCCCCCTGTGACCATCACCTGTCCTCTGTGACCATCCCCTGTCCCACCCCTGTGAGCAGCCCCTCTCAGCCCCCTGTGAGCAGTACAGCACCCCCAGCCCAGCCCCTGTGACCATCCCCTGTCCCAGCCCTGTGAGCAGCCCCTGCCCCTCTCAGCCCCCCATGACTGTCCCACACAGCGGCTCCAGCCTCGTGTGAGAGCACAGAGCACCCAGGGGCTCGCAGGAACAGCACTGTACCCCCAAACAGCCTTTAGCCAAGCAGAAAGGCCATGCCAGCACCAAGGAAAAGGATTTCTGTTTTTTACTTTAATGCTTATCAGACCAGTTTTTAAAAGACTCTCTGGTTTTCTTTCACCATAATGCATTCTCACTGATATCCAAAAGTTTGTTTAGATCTTCCTACGCCCATAACAGCTGCCACCAAACTGAGGGCAGCTTACCTGGAAAAGAGGATGTGCCACATGATTTGAACCTCCTTTTGGGGCTATCCCACCCCTGGTCACACACTGGGGGAAAAGGAACTGGTGAAAAACACTTGGATAGCCCAAAGCCAGGAATTCCTCTGGGGTGGTGGTAGGGATGCACCCAGCCAGCCACCTGCCCTGGGCTGGGCTGAGCCCAGGCTGGGCTGATCTGGGGAAGGACTCAGGACACAAATGATGCTGGATACAGCAGATAGCAGGTGCCCCAGAAGGTTGGGCTGATCTGGGGAAGGACTCAGGACAAGGCTGATGGTGGATACAGCAAATAGCAGGTGCCCCAGAAGGTTGGGTTGATCTGGGGAAGGATTCAGGACACAGATGATGCTGGATACAGCAGGTGACAGGTGCCCCAGAAGGCTGGGTTGATCTGGGGAAGGACTCAGGACACAGATGATGCTGGATACAGCAGGTGACAGGTGCCCCAGAAGGTTGGGTTGATCTGGGGAAGGATTCAGGACAAGACTGATGCTGGCCACAGCAGGTGACAGGTGCCCCAGAAGGCTGGGATGGTCTGGGGAAGGACTCAGGACACGGCTGATGGTGGCCAGAGCAGGTGACAGGTGCCCCAGAAGGTTGGGTTGATCTGGGGAAGGATTCAGGACACAGATGATGCTGGATACAGCAGGTGACAGGTGCCCCAGAAGGCTGGGTTGATCTGGGGAAGGACTCAGGACACAGATGATGCTGGATACAGCAGGTGACAGGTGCCCCAGAAGGTTGGGTTGATCTGGGGAAGGATTCAGGACAAGGCTGATGCTGGATACAGCAGATGACAGGTGCCCCAGAAGGTTGGGTTGATCTGGGGAAGAATTCAGGACAAGGCTGATGCTGGCCAGAGCAGGTGACAGGTGCCCCAGAAGGCTGGGCTGATCTGGGGAAGGACTCAGGACACAGATGATGCTGGCCAGAGCAGGTGACAGGTGCCCTAGAGGATCCCCTGGAACCTGCAGAGCTCCTTGGGGTGGCAGTGCAGCTGGGGCTGGCAGCAGAGGGGTCCCACAGAGCTCCACGGGGCTCTGCAGACACAGCAAACACAGGAGAAAAGGAAGGCCTGTGATCACAGGAATAATTGCTGAGGAATATCAGAAGGGGTTTGTTTGCAGAGTGTTCTCTGAGTCTCACAATAAAAAGACATAAAAAGGACAGTAATTGGCCACTAGGGATAGAGTTAATGGTAAATACTCTAATAAAAAAAACCCAGGCTGCACTGCAAGTAGATCACTTATCATGGGGCTCCTCCAATAGAAAGACTTTTCCCCACACCTCTGCACTTTTACGCTTGATTTGCCAGTGACTTCTGCAATTACAGCATCCAAACAAATCAGGAAAGAGCCTTTTGTTGGTCTGCATTAGAAAATGAGTCTGTCGAGGTGGAGAGCTGCCATCATTTTAAATTGCCTTCTCTGAGCTTGGCATTCTGTGTTTTGGGGCTGGGGGCACATTTGGCTTGGATTGTTATCTCACATTTTGACCCAGCTGAACACAGAAATACGTGCCTGGCAGCTGCAGGCTGTAACACACCAGGATCCACTGGGATTTTATTAAAAACAGGTTTGGGCATTGGTGGGGACAGCACTTGTGCAGCACCACTGGACATGCTGGTCCTGCTCTGCATTAGAATGGAGGGAAGGGGTAGTTTTGCTAAAATAAAAATGGTTTCAGTGTCTGCAGTGTGTAACTGTGGGGGACACCCTGCAGCTGGGCTGGGCCCCTGGCCATGCCCTGCAGGTGTCTGTAGGGTGGGATCACACCACGGGGCAGCAGAGAGGGGCAGTGCCTGTTCTCACACCCTTAGAAGGAAAAATTAAATTTTCTTCTATTTTTACTTTTCAGAGAGGAAAGAGAAATGCTTTTTACGCTACTTTGACCTGGAGCTGTGGCCTTTTACAGTCTCATAGATAATGTCAAGGTTAAGAAAAATTATCTGGACACGCAAGGACCACAAGACTGACCTCACTCAAGCAGAGCTCACGTTAGTGACTCTGATAAATAAGACATCAATGAGTATGAGGCAAAAGGACACGGTGTTATGTCCTAATTGCACATTCAGTCTTAGGATAATGCAGAAGGGTGGAACGAGATGGTCATTAAGGTCCATTCCAACCCAAACCATTCTGTGATTCCATGATTTTCATCTCATGGTACTTTGGCAATCGAAGTCCAAAAGGTCAAGATCTCCCCTTATTTCTGCTCTTGCTTCATATGCAAGCAGATATTTTCATAGATCTGAAATTACAGGCCTGTAGATCATAAAAAGCCTTTTAAAAAAATGCTATTAATTAAATGTCTTTAGTTTGAAATGAACAGTACCTGAGGAAATCCAGTGTCCTGAGGTGTACAATTAACCATCAGGATTCAGTCAAATTTCTTTATTTCTGCCCTAAGACCCAAGGGCCAAGAGCACTTCCAGGTTACAGCAGAAGGAATTCAAAGAGACATCTGGGCTGGCAAACACCACCCTGCTGAGCAGGTGTCGTGTCCCTGCTCCTCCTGGACACCCCTGGGATCTGTAGTTTATTTGATGGCATTTCTTGAACCAAAAGAAGGTGAAGTTATGGAGGCAAAAGCCTCAGTGCAATCCCTCCCTGAGCTGCCCTTCCTGCTGGACACTCCCCAGCCTCTCCAACAGGCAAGGGCCCAGAGCCTGCAGAGAGAATTAAATCCTTCTGCTTGTTAATAATCCTTGCTTAAATACCAAAATCCATTACATCCATCTCTTTGTTAAAATTAAGTAAAACCAAGATATTCCCAACTGCACACCAGTAACTTCCTAAGTTAGTGTGGAATGTGAGAGTAAAAAAGGTCTGGAAATTTCCTCTGCAAACGCTGTTGGACAAGATTTCTGCCTCACACACGGAGGGGACAGCTGGAATAAAGTCACAGCCACCTTTGAATGTTTGGAAAGCACTGCCCAAAAGATCTTTTATGTTCAATTGAGGAGTTGTTCACAGTAGAAAACATATTTGTAACATTCAGGGAATTCAAAATGTAATAGAGCTGACCTGGCATGCCATGGATGAGCCCCTCATCTCTCAGCAGAAATCCACAGCCCTGCTTGTCTCCCAAGGAGAGAATTCCCAAACTGCTGCCAGGCTCGTTCCTGCACCTGGCTTTGGCCACTCTCATCCCTGCAGCAAGGGACAGGGACCCACACCAAAACAGGGAGACAAAAGATCAATAAATATTTAAATTAGATGAGAAGCTAATCAAAGGCAGGAAGGCTTGTGACATTTACCCAGGCAAAGCTGGGGAACTCAGGGAAGCAATCACTTACGCTCCTGATTATCTTGGAGAGCTCTGGGTGTCCCAGCGGGCTGGGAAAGGAGCAGGAGTATTTATTTTTAAAAAGGGGGGCCAGGGGAATTGGAAACCAGTCAATCCACATTCCGTGCCTACAAAGATAGTGAATCAAAGCATGGAGCAGGTGATTTGCTAACAGCCAGAGGTAATAAATAGAGCTGGCTGCACTGATTCTCAGTTTCACTCAGATCTGGGGGTTTTACTGCTGGTGTCAGTCTGGAGTGATGGGTAGGCTTACCCAGAAGAATAAGAGAGGGAGCAATAACATAAATATTGGCAACTGCCTGTTTGCTGCAGGCAGTGCACTTACCAGAGCTGACTCAAGTGTTATTGCAGTCAGATCTTCCGTTCATTTCTTTGGGACTTTCACAAGTTTCTCACATTTGGGTGATTTTTATAACCTCCTGTATCTGCTCATCATGCCATGAATCTGATTTATAAGTGCTTTTTGGGGAAATGGGCTTTGTACAAGCATTTTGCATCAATGTATCCCAAGGAATAAATGGAATTTTTAAAAATTCACCCCCATTTGTCCTGGTTCTCTGAAGACTCAGACTGGAAAAACCCTTCTAGCCCAAGCCTAGTTTGAGGTCTTGCTCAGGTGTCAGGAAACCCTGGAGGGCTTTGATTGGTTTGGAGCTCCTAAACCAGATGAGCTCAGATAATATTGCACTGGCAATATTTTACTCTAGTGTTATGTTGTTAAACTTCTACTCATCTTCAGGCCAAGGAAGCAAGAGGAGCCAAGGAGGAAAAATGAAAATATTAGCAAAGTGAAAACCTGGTTTGAAGCTCCTCCTGCAGAAAATACCAGGAGACAGCTGCATTTATAACCTTCCAAATATCACTTCAGATGCAAAGGGGGACGCTGGGAATGCATCCCTTCGAAGTGTGTCCATCTCACACAGAATCCTTTTGGTCCTGAGGCAGCTCAGCACCAAATGCAAACCCACACCCCTTCTGGATCTGCTCAGACTGAGCTTCCTTGCTCTTAATTAAAGTACAATTACATTTTGTTTCCTCTTTCTGAATTATTTTCTGTTTCTCTGAAATGATAGATTTTACCGTGATCCGAACCAGAATTTCCCTGAATTTCCCTGGAGAAAATTTGCATTTAATTAAAGCAAGCGGAGTTAGGTCTCTTGGAAGCCATGCCCGTGGCAGCTGCAGTGTTTGGAGCTGTGCTGTGAAAGCACAGGAGCCACAGGGGCTGCTGGGGCTCAGTGGGGGCAGCTCCCCGGGTTCTGGACAGGAAGGGTTTCTGCAGCTCCCCAGGGCAGGGCAGTGTCACAGGGACTGTGAAGGGGGTCCCCTCATCCCCCTCCCCACAGCTGGGGGTCCCCTCATCCCCCTCCCCACAGCTGGGGGTCCCCTCATCCCCCTCCCCACAGCTGGGGGTCCCCTCATCCCCCTCCCCACAGCTGGGGGTCCCCTCATCCCCCTCCCCACAGGTGGGACCCCTCAGTGTCCCCATCCTCAGGGGCACAGCAGCTCCAGCTGCTCCCTCCCTGCTCCAGCCCTCCTGCTCCTCTGCTTCAGCACTGCCTGCCAGCCCATCTCACTCAGGAGACAAGATCTGGAATGCTCCAGGAGAAATATTTTAAGAATAATCAGGTTGCATTTTCCATCCCAGGCTGCATAAAACGCTGAGTAAAAATGAGCTATGGAGTTCCCCGTGTGCTGCTAACGAGGGAACGTCCTACAGCAGACTGTCTGACACACAATTCCAGATATTGTTCTAGCAGGCAAGGATCTCAGCTGGAAAACAGAAAGAGCCGTGCAGCTCTGGCACCCAGTGACTTTGCATAATAACAATTGGAATTAATTCTGCAAGGCAAGGTGTTTTGAGAATGGCTGGTAGATCTGCATGGCGAGATTATCTGCGTGGGAACAGCGGTGTCCTCTCGTTATTCTGGCTCTGGGACAGGGGTCTGGGTGCTGAGCAGGGCTCAGGGTGCTGGGCAGGGCTCAGGAGCTGCAGGTGCTGTGTCCTCTGGTTATTCTGGCTCTGGGGCAGGGGTCTGGGTGCTGGGCAGGGTTCAGGAGCTGCAGGCGCTGTGTCCTCTCGTTATTCTGGCTCTGGGGCAGGGGTCTGGGTGCTGGGCAGGGCTCAGGGGCTGCAGGTTCTGTGTCCTCTGGTTATTCTGGCTCTGGGGCAGGGGTCTGGGTGCTGGGCAGGGCTCAGGGGCTGCAGGTGCTGTGTCCTCTGGTTATTCTGGCTCTGGGACAGGGGTCTGGATGCTGGGCAGGGCTCAGGGGCTGCAGGTGCTGTGTGAGCACTGTCAGGGTGCTGAGCAGTCACAGAGCAGCCCTGCTCTGCTGGTGCCAGTCTGCAGCCACAACCTCTGCACTGTGCTGAACATCTCCCTGTGAATCACCTCTTCCCCAGTAAATGGGATTCATCCTCACTGCTGCCCACCAGGCAGATGGATTGTGGCCCAGCAGCGAGGGACAGGAGGGGTTAAAGGCAGCCCCAAACCCTGCACTGTTGTATTTAATGTTGTGTATTTAATGCTGTCCCTTTACATCTTTTTAATATGAATTTTATATATGGTTATCCAAAAGTACATGTATTACGACCCTGAAAGCTCTTTATTTTATGCAATCATATAATTACTGGCTGTTTTCAAATTGCTCTGCTCTCCTCTAATCTTGTTTTCATAATGAAATTTATTTAAGTCTAATATAGGCATAATGTAGAGTAATGTATCTTCTGCACCTCAGAATGGATGTTGGAAGTGTAAATTCATTACTTCTCCTTCAGCAGATCTCCTTTTTATCTCTCTTCTATAGACATTACAGTCATATTTTTCTCTTGAATACACTGATGAGGATCCAAACTTAATTTTCACCAAAATGAGAACTCCTTAAAAACATGCTCTTATCATATCGTGCAGACTCTCCCAGCTCCACCAGCGTTCCTCACTTTAACCTCAGCTTTCATTTTTAAGTGGTTTTTTTTCCTCCCAGCATTTCTCTCCATCTACAGGACCAAGTCTTCTTGGAGGAGGGAGTGGAGTCCTCTCCCTCCCCTGTGCCCAGCCCCTGCAGGGAGTGGATTCCTTTGGTGAGCAGAGGGGGTTTGTTTGCACAGGTCCCTCCTGGGGCAGAGGAAGGCACACAAATGCATTAATCCAGGAAAATCTGGCAGCTCAGCAGTTTGCGCTGACTTCGAGTGCCTCCCTGCTCCTGATCCTGCTTCAAGACAAAGTAAAATCAAACATTTACGGTCCATTTTTACTGCCTGGTGTTGAGGGTTAGGTGTCCTTTTTTTTTGTTTTTTGTTTTTTGTTTTGTCTTCTGTCCTGCCCGTGGAATTGTTACCCATTATCTGCGGAGACAACCTAACTGTGGGTATTTAGTGGGTGATTGATAAAGGACAAAGAGTGGCCGGGCCCAGGGGGGAAGGGGGCAGGAAAGGAGGGTGGGGACAGTTTTTGGCTGGGGGGAAGGGGGCAGGAAAGGAGGGTGGGGACAGTTTTTGGCTGGCTTTCTTTGGCTTCGGGGAAAGACATTCGTTTGCTGGGTCGCAGAGCTGCTGCGGTGGGGAGAAGGGAATTTCGCCATCACCCAGATGGAGCTGCTGCTGCTTCTCCTTCTTCCCTCTTCGTTGGTGGCCTCGCACCCCCTGTCCTGCCGGGACGTGTGGCAGTGCCAGGCACTGCCACGGAGCTGCTGATCCACCTCATCCACCATCCCGGGATCTCAGCTCATCCCTGCTGTTCCACCTCATCCACCAGCCCAGGATCTCAGCTCATCCCTGCTGTTCCACCTCATCCACCAGCCCAGGATCTCAGCTCATCCCTGCTGTTCCACCATCCCGGGATCTCAGCTCATCCCTGCTGTTCCTCATCCACCAGCCCAGGATCTCAGCTCATCCCTGCTGTTCCTCATCCACCAGCCCAGGATCTCAGCTCATCCCTGCTGTTCCACCTCACCCACCAGCCCAGGATCTCAGCTCATCCCTGCTGTTCCAGCTCACCCACCATCCCGGGATCTCAGCTCATCCCTGCTGTTCCTCATCCACCATCCCGGGATCTCTGCTCATCCCTGCTGTTCCAGCTGAGTGTTCCTCAGAGCCCTGCAGGAGCACCGGCACTGCCCGAGGGGTTTGTGAAACAAAGCCTCTCCTCCATCCCGTCTCAGCCCAGAAAGCTCTCACGGGGTCCCTGGTTCTGTTTTCTTGCTAACGCTGTAGTTATTGTTTGTTTGTTTACCTGGTTATACTAGTAAAGAACTGTTATTCCTATCCCCAGATCTCTGCCTGAAAGCCCCTTGATTTCAGAATTATAATAATTTGGAGGGAGGGGGTCTACATTCTTTCATCCCAAGGGAGGCTCCTGCTCTCCCTAACAGACACCTGTCTGCTAGAACCGAGACACTGGGCAGGCAGATACATAATTCCCTACTCACTGTACACATCCGTTCGTCGCTTCAGTCACCCGCCAGAGCTGACAGAACCTTTGATGTCAGGTCTGCAATTGGCAATTGGACTTAATCACTTTCAAAGAAAACTTTTCACATGACAGAAAGTCTGGATTCTGAAAGAGAACCACCAAAACCTCCAGAAACCCTGCCCTAAAATAATTCCCATTTCAATTTACATTGCTGTAATTGTACTCCTGCCTACCCGGCTCTTTTTTGCATTGCAGTATGGAAAAATAAAGAAAGATGAATTTCAATCATGCTGTTGCCCCGAAAGCTATTATCACAAGATTGATTAACTGAGACTACTTTGTTTGAACAATAGGTTGTGGAGAGAGAAAAAATACATTTTCCCTCTGTCTTAATCCATGAAACAGTGATTAGACATTTATTTCTCAATTGGCACGGTCGAAATCAATACGTCTTTTCCAAAGATGTGCACAATTTGCTTTAAGAACTTGTCCTTGTGTGCTCCTCAAGTCCTACGGGCTGTTTGGTGATTGTTTCTATTTTCCATGGATTGTTCCGTGCAGGAGCTCCCTGCTGAAGCTGTGTCCCTCGTGGGTGGTTCGGGATCATCGGGAGGGTGACAAGGAGCGATGTCCCTGCAGTCCCTGCCCGGGTGGGTTCAGGAGCAGCAGGAGGGTGACAAGGAGCGATGTCCCTGCAGTCCCTGCCCGGGTGGGTTCAGGATCATCGGGAGGGTGACAAGGAGCGATGTCCCTGCAGTCCCTGCCCGGGTGGGTTCAGGAGCAGCAGGAGGGTGACAAGGAGCGATGTCCCTGCCCGGGTGGGTTCAGGATCATCGGGAGGGTGACAAGGAGCGATGTCCCTGCCCGGGTGGTTCGGGATTATCGGGGGGTTAAAGGAGCGATGTCCCTGCCTGGGTGGGTTCGGGATTATCGGGAGGGTGACAAGGAGCGATGTCCCTGCAGTCCCTGCCCGGGTGGGTTCGGGATTATCGGGAGGGTGACAAGGAGCGATGTCCCTGCCCGGGTGGGTTCAGGAGCAGCAGGAGGGTGACAAGGAGCGATGTCCCTGCAGTCCCTGCCTGGGTGGTTCGGGATTATCGGGAGGGTGACAAGGAGCGATGTCCCTGCAGTCCCTGCCCGGGTGGTTCGGGATCCTCAGGAGGGTGACAAGGAGCGATGTCCCTGCCTGGGTGGTTCGGGATCATCGGGAGGTTAAAGGAGCGATGTCCCTGCCCGGGTGGGTTCAGGAGCAGCAGGAGGGTGACAAGGAGCGATGTCCCTGTCCGGGTGGGTTCAGGATCATCAGGAGGGTGACAAGGAGCGATGTCCCTGCCCGGGTGGGTTCAGGATCATCGGGGGGTTAAAGGAGCGATGTCCCTGCCCGGGTGGGTTCAGGAGCAGCAGGAGGGTGACAAGGAGCGATGTCCCTGCTCGGGTGGGTTCAGGATCATCGGGAGGGTGACAAGGAGCGATGTCCCTGCCCGGGTGGTTCGGGATTATCGGGAGGGTGACAAGGAGCGATGTCCCTGCCCGGGTGGGTTCAGGAGCAGCAGGGATGACCCAGCTGAGGCTGGGCTGGCTCGGTCAGGCTTTGGTGGCTTTGGTGTCCTTGCTGCTGGGGACAGCTCCTGCCCTGTGCCCAGCCTTTGCTGTCCCATCCCAGCTGGGCACAGGCTGCCTCTGCTCCCTCTGAGCTGTTTCCCCTCCTCAGCCAGACCCTCACACCCAGCAGGGGCCGGGCACTTGCTCGTCAGCCCTTTACAGAGAGAAACATCTGCCCTAGGGCATCAGGACAGTGATTGGAAAGGTAAACCAAACAAATTGGCTCCTCCGGGACACACAGGCTGTGGGAAGCGCTGGGCACACCAGGGGAAGTGAAAGACCTTTCCCTATGAATCTCCTTTCCCCAGACAAATACCCTCAGGGTTGTTCTGAAAATTCTCTTCTTTTGAATTTCTGTCCCAGTTTCTTCTAGCAAGTTCAAAAGTGCCCTGAGACCACCTGCTATATCCATCCGTAACCAATTTGATATCATGAATCATTGAATCACGTAATATAATGTAATAATGAGCAGGTTGGATGGCAGCTTTATGAGCTGATGCTCTCTTAAATAAGTTCATGCTGAAACAGAATCCTTCAGCCAATTTTTTCCACTTCCCCTGCTGTTCAGGGGCAAACTAGGAAAACCAAGGAAAAAATCAGAGCTGAGAGCAGCACCGCTACGTGTCTGAAACCTGCTTGGCCATCTGAGGAGATATTAAAGGAATGCAGATATCTGAGCACATTTCACTGAAGAAGGCAGCCTTAATTTTAGCTGGCTGGCAGATGGGGTTTCTCATTAGCCTGTCTTTTCATCTTATTTCATGCAATTAAGTAGGTTTGGGAGGGACCTTGGGGGACTGGCCATCTTCCAAAGGCTTGCACAGCCCAGGCTGTGTGGCTCCCGCTGCAGAGCCGGCTGCCCTGTCCTGTGGAGCTGCTTTCCTCATCACACACAGAGCCAAAGGAAAGCTTTTCAGTGTGGATGGGCTCTGCAGAGCTCCAGTGCTGCACAGAGCAGCCTGGCATCCCACAGCAGCACCGAGACAAACTCTGGGCCTGGCAGGGATGGTGGGGGAGATCCAAGAGGAACTGAATGTGTCTCGTCCTTCTTCAGCTCTTCCTCGAGCATCAGAGCCCCTGCAAGAAGGAGCATCAGGGGCTCTCCAAGAGGGGCAGGAACAGCTTGATCCAGCAGACACATCTCAGTAGGTTCACATTTCCTCCACAGGGCTGCAATTTATCAATGGCCTGTTCAACATCCTCCCTCTGACTCGGCTCTTCCAGCCCAGGGAGATGCTGGGATGGTGCCACCACCCATCACTGGACAGTGACACCAGCGAGGGGATGGGAACAGCCAGGGACAGAACAGAACAGGGACATGGGTCAGTGCAGGGCTCAGTGCTGGGTTAGCAGTTGGACTCGATGGACTGGAGAGCTTTTCCAACCCAAACCCATCTGCTGTCCCATGAACCCACCCCGGGGTGCTCCACGGGAGCCCCTCAGCTCCCAGCACAGCCCCAGGAGGGAGCAGGGAGAGGTGGCCACATCCCCCAGCAGGGACCTGGGCAGGGGTCACTCCTGGCTGCCAGCATCCCACCTGTCCTTCATCACCTCAGCCTCCTCACCTCCTCTGCTGCTCAGCTCGGGGACACCGGGCACGGCCATCGTGTCACCCTCTGGTGTCACCCTCTGGTGTCACCCTCTGGTGTCACCCTCTGGTGTCACCCTCTCCTGTCCCCTCTCCTGTCACCCTCTCCTGTCCCCTCTCCTGTCCCCTCTCCTGTCCCCTCTCCTGTCACCCTCTCCTGTCCCCTCTCCTGTCACCCTCTGGTGTCACCCTCTGGTGTCACCCTCTCCTGTCACCCTCTGGTGTCACCCTCTGGTGTCACCCTCTGGTGTCACCCTCTCCTGTCCCCTCTCCTGTCCCCTCTCCTGTCACCCTCTCCTGTCCCCTCTCCTGTCACCCTCTCCTGTCACCCTCTCCTGTCCCCTCTCCTGTCACCCTCTGGTGTCACCCTCTCATGTCACCCTCTCCTGTCACCCTCTCATGTCACCCTCTCCTGTCACCCTCTGGTGTCACCCTCTCCTGTCCCCTCTCCTGTCACCCTCTCCTGTCCCCTCTCCTGTCCCCTCTCCTGTCCCCTCTCCTGTCCCCTCTCCTGTCACCCTCTCCTGTCCCCTCTCCTGTCCCCTCTCCTGTCCCCTCTCCTGTCACCCTCTCCTGTCCCCTCTCCTGTCCCCTCTCCTGTCCCCTCTCCTGTCCCCTCTCCTGTCACCCTCTGGTGTCACCCTCTCCTGTCCCCTCTCATGTCACCCTCTCCTGTCCCCTCTCCTGTCCCCTCTCCTGTCACCCTCTCCTGTCCCCTCTCCTGTCACCCTCTCCTGTCCCCTCTCCTGTCCCCTCTCCTGTCCCCTCTCCTGTCACCCTCTGGTGTCACCCTCTCCTGTCCCCTCTCATGTCACCCTCTCCTGTCCCCTCTCCTGTCCCCTCTCCTGTCACCCTCTCCTGTCCCCTCTCCTGTCCCCTCTCATGTCACCCTCTCCTGTCCCCTCTCCTGTCACCCTCTCCTGTCACCCTCTGGTGTCACCCTCTCCTGTCACCCTCTGGTGTCACCCTCTCCTGTCCCCTCTCCTGTCCCCTCTCCTGTCCCCTCTCCTGTCCCCTCTCCTGTCCCATCCTGCCAGCCCCTCTGAGAGCTGCTGTGGTGCTCAGAGGATCCCTGCTCTGAGCAAAAGCTGCTCCCCAGGATTTTCCAGTCCATTCCTGCAGCATTATTTCTTCGTTCCCATAGAAACGGGGGTGGGGGGGCTTTAAAGAGTAGTCTGGAGCTAAGATAATGAAAATAAATCCAAACAAAACCTTGTCAAACCTCTGTACACGTGTATTGGGGGAAGAAAATAAAATCCTTGACTCCTTTTTCTGTATTGTAAAGCATTGTCATTTAGTTGGGTAAAAAACCCCAAACTCTCTCATGGATGTGATCCTTCTGCATTGTTTGCTTTTTTTCCTGAGGCAATTTCAGAAAAATGCTTAGCAACATATACAGAAGGAAGCTGTTAAATCTTTGTATTAATTCTAAAACCCCCATTTCTTATTAAGTCACAAGAGATAGCTTTTACTTTGTTTCCAGCAAAAGGTAATTTGGGCTTTATTTTATTTAGAATGTTGCCCACCGTGCTGGAGAGGCGAGATTTCTTAATTGCTTTGTTGCAAAAACAATTTATGTGGGGGCTTTTAATGAGTTTAATTTTCTTTAAAGTTTTCCATGTATAAATGTGGCAGCATTTTGAAATCAAATAAATTATCTACCTAGCTGCCTCACTGCTCCCGTCATTACACTGAACACTTGAAGCTGTTCCACGAGGTTTATTGTATAGAAATTATCTGTACAGACGAGATGGAGTTGGCGGTTAGAAAAAACAATAAGCAAGAGAGAAAAGGAGGGAGATTATTGCCTCCATCCTTGAAGCTGTCCTCCTACCACGGAGCTGGAGCTGCATCCCAACGTGGGGAGTTGCAACAGAAAGGGTTTTCAGAAGATGGCAAAAGGTCTGATCAGAGTCACGGATGGACCTTGGCTGGGAAGGACCTGAAATCCACCCAGTGCCAGCCCTGCCATGGCAGGGACACTTCCCCCTGTCCCAGGCTGCTCCAACCCCAGTGTCCAGCACTGCAGGGACCCAGGGACAGCCCCAGCTGCTCTGTGCCAGGGCCTGCCCACCCTGCCAGGGAACAATTTCCCTCAAACCCCTCATCTAAGTGTCCCCTCCTTCAGTTCAGAGCTGCTGCCCTCAGGGGGAATAAAGCAGTGTATAATACACACAATAATAACAGCACACCAGAGGGCAAGGAGGGATCTGAAGAAGCAGTGGCTTAACAGCAAACCAGAAGGCAGAGTTCTCTCTCTGCATCAGCAAACACCCCAAGACTTCATGAAGCTGAATTCCATTCCAAACCATCAGCAGCCTCACACCTGGGTGCTCAGGATGCCGTGTCTTGGAGAGGCACTTGCCTGAATAGACTTATTAATTTCATCAAGCCCTGCAATGCTCACAGCAGGTACCTGCATGTCCTCCTCAAGAAAGGAGCCAAATCCAGGGCAGTTCTGCCACTCCCCCTGGGCCTCACCATTTAAAGGTTTTGCCTGTCAGCATCCACGTCTCTGACTTTCTAATGACGCATGGAGCCGAGGCTGTAGCAGCACACTTCACGTCTTGGGCCGTATTTCAGGGAGGCAATGGTCTATAAATGCAGATGGAGCTCTCCTGTTTCACCTGTCAGCTCTCCATGCAGCTCAGGGACCAGCCAGCCTGAGCCCCCTGCCAACCCCAGCCAGTCTGAGGAGCTCTGATCATCCCATTCTGTGCCCTAAATTCTCAGGGCCCCAAGATCCCAACAAACAGACCGAGACAAGAAGACCACAACAGCCCCGGCCACCTCCGTGCCACCTCTGTCCAGGGCCTAGAAGCTTCCTCCAGCCCAGGATGGGGCCCTCGGTCCTGCCTGAGCTCCATCCAACCCCCCAGCCCAACCCTGTCACTTCTCTGGCCATTCCAGCACTCAGAGCCATCTGATCCCACAGGAGCAACTGCAGCAAAGCCTGAACAGGTCACAGCTGGTGAAATTCCAGAGAAGCTTCAGGAAGAACAAGTGATCCAAACTGAAATCACAAGAGCTGTCTAAATTTCCTCACCTGCAGCTGAACAGAAGCTCTCAGGTGTGAGAACTGACCATGAAACCCTGCACCATTCTTGTTAGCAAGCTGCAGGCACTCACAGTTCATTTACATGATATATAGGATTTAACAATAAAGAATTCATGAAGCAGGAGTTGAATCCCTCTGCTGCCGAGCAAATGGGAACATTTCTTCCACCTCAGGCTGATGATTAATTTATACCCAGGTACCTGGACATCAGACAAAAAGTCCTGTTTGTCATCTAGGCAGGAGACGGCTCCACCTTGCTTGCCTTGAAGAGTGTTGCCATTTCTGAAACTTGAATGAGATCCAGCACTAATTTTTCAGGAGAAGCATTGGAATGAACCTGCCAGATCAGTTCTATGAGATGGGGAGGGAGGCATCTGTAGGATATGTAATCATATATTTATCTTGTAGCTTGAGGTGTAAGTCCATAACGACCCTTTTGCAATCCCAAAACAGTGTAGAATTTTAAAAGCAGTATCCAGAAAGAAAAGAGGAAATATGCAGAGCTGTGAATTTGGGAAGAAAAATCCAGAGAACTTCTCATTGGGAAGGGACAGGAGAAGGGGAATTTAAATTGTATTTATCATAGCAAGCTGCAATTCCTGCCCCATCTTCACCAGAGCCATCCCAAGGCAGATGAGGAGGATGAGGGAGTTCTGTGTGCTGTGGCTCACACCTGTCCCTCTCTCCTTAGCCAGACACAGCAACCCATGGAGCACGTGAGGAGTTTGGACAAGGGACTGCACAGGAGGGAGGGACCCTGTGCACTGGCTGGGGAGGAGGAGATGTTCTGGGGAGGAGAGCAGGTGAAAGGGACAGCTTTCCATCCCTCCATGCAGCCAGGCCTTTCACTGGGAAACCAGCAGAAACGAGGCACTCTGCTCTTCCTCACCCTGCTCCTCCTCACCCTGCTCCTCACTCTGCTCCTCCTCACTCTGCTCCTCCTCACTCTGCTCCTCCTCCCTCTGCTCCTCCTCCCTCTGCTCCTCCTCACTCTGCTCCTCCTCACTCTTGTCCTCCTCACTCTTCTCCTCCTCACTCTTCTCCTCCTCACTCTGCTCCTCCTCACCCTGCTCCTCCTCACTCTGCTCCTCCTCACTCTGCTCCTCCTCACTCTTCTCCTCCTCACCCTGCTCCTCCTCACTCTTCTCCTCCTCACCCTGCTCCTCCTCACCCTGCTCCTCCTCACTCTGCTCTTCCTCACTCTGCTCCTCCTCACTCTTCTCCTCACTCTGCTCCTCCTCACTCTGCTCCTCCTCACCCTGCTCCTCCTCACCCTGCTCCTCCTCACCCTGCTCCTCCTCACCCTGCTCCTCCTCACTCTGCTCCTCCTCACTCTGCTCCTCCTCACTCTGCTCCTCCTCACTCTGCTCCTCCTCACTCTTCTCCTCCTCACTCTGCTCTTCCTCACTCTGCTCCTCCTCACTCTGCTCTTCCTCACTCTGCTCCTCCTCACTCTGCTCCTCCTCACCCTGCTCCTCCTCACTCTGCTCCTCCTCACTCTGCTCCTCCTCACTCTGCTCCTCCTCACTCTGCTCCTCCTCACTCTTCTCCTCCTCACCCTGCTCCTCCTCACTCTTCTCCTCCTCACCCTGCTCCTCCTCACTCTCCTCACTCTGCTCCTCCTCACCCTGCTCCTCCTCACTCTCCTCACTCTTCTTCTCCTCACTCTCCTCACCCTGCTCCTCCTCACTCTTCTCCTCCTCACCCTGCTCCTCCTCACCCTGCTCCTCCTCACCCTCCTCCTCCTCACCCTCCCAAGTGTCCCTGCCCACCAGCTCCAGCCCAGAGCTTCCCAGGAACAGGGGGGCTGTGGCTGCTGCCACCTCACACCCTCCTGGCTGTGCCACCTCCAGGAGAGCACAGCTCCCAGAGAAATGTGACAGTGACAGCCAATTAGTGCTGAATGACACCACGAGAGTGCCATCCCTGCAAGTGCCAGTGTCCAGAATGATGGATTAACATGGTGACTCTTGTATGGAAACATCCAAACCATGACAGCTTGGTGGCTGAGCAGGTCACTGCTGCTTGGACTCGCTGCTGCTCGTTATGTTCAGCAGTGCCTCGCTGCTCAGGAGCAGCCAGGCTCGCTGGATCATCCATAATAAATAAAGTTCAAAAGCCACCGAGTTCATGGGCAGCCAGGACAGCCGTGGGCTTCACCAGGCATTTAACTTGTCAGATTGGTGCCCTCAAAGTGTGTTCTCTGCATAGCAATGTTACAGCCTGAGAAATGCCATTTCCTAAGTGTCTGTATCCAGATGAGATGTTATTACTTATTTATAAGCACACAACAAGTGCTGGAAATTAAGAGATATTCACAAAAATGAGCTCTCTGGTGACCATCAACCACATGATGCTGCCAGAGCATCTTCTTTATGTTGTGTTTGCTCCTAGTGTGAGCAGTAAGAACAATTTTGATTAATTTCTTTCAAGATTTTTTGTGATTCATCTTAATTTCCTTTCGGTCCAAATAATTCTGCTTCTGAACATGCACTGAGTGATCAGGCAGGGGCTGTGCCTGGCAGCAAGAACTGGTTTTACCCTCACAGATTCCAGGTGCAAAGGCCCCTGGGCTCGAGGCTCATCCCCCTGTGCACACCCAGGGAGTTCTGCAGAGGATCTCCTCTGCCTCTGCCCACTGTGGGTCCTGGTGGCAATGATGGCTCAGTGCCACCTCTGGAGCTGCCTGAGGAGCACCACAGCCCTTTCCACCCCTCCAGCCTCTGCCAGGCAAGAGGCATTTGGAGTCAAACTCCAAGTGCAGGCTGAGTACCCATTTCATTTTCCCTTTGCCAGCCTGGCTGAGCAGGTGGGGGTGCCAGGGAAGGGCCAGGACACGGCGTGGGGCATTGCCAGCCCTGTCCTGGCAGCCACTGGCACCATTCCCCAGGAGTGCCCTGCTGACAGCAGGCAGCCCCATTGCTCTCCTGAACAGCACAGCCCTTTTTATCTCGTCCTTTGTGAGCTAATGATGTTTTTTTAATTGAAACATGTTCAGCTTCTCCTTCTTTCTTCTTGTTTCAAGTGATTTCTGCCTCTGCCAGCAAAATAAGAGTCTGTGTTGCTGGGTATTTTTTTATTTTCCCAGAAAATGCAAGGGGTTTTTTCTTCCCTTTTTTTTTTTTTTTTGGTAAGATTTCAACTCTTTGACTTTGGAAGAGAAATCATTGTGGAGAAAGTATTTCTTGAAATGATGACAGAAGCAAAATTATATTCCTTTGTAGAAAACAGGGACATTTGAAGACAGGCTTTACATCTTTGTTCTTTGTTCCGGGAAGTGCGAATTCGCAGGGTCCTGGACCATTAATCCTTCCCCATTCTTGGTTTTTGAAGATGAACATTGCAGAGAATGAGGCATTGTGCTTGAAAGGTCTTTTCAGAAAATACCTTTTCCTTCCACAATATGTTCCAGTTCTCTGATAATTTGCAGAATAACTTGGCAATTTGTGGCTTTTCCTCATAAATATTTATTTTCTCAGGACACCCTGGTGTGATTTGGCTCCCAGGGTGGCTGCTGTGAGTAACCTGCCCCCGTTCCCAGCAGAGGAGGTTGGCAGCTCCCTGAGCAGCGGTGCCCAGCGGGCTCTGCCCCACGGCAGCACCGGGGGCTGGAGGGCACAGCATGCCCAGGCTCCCTCTGCGTGCCCAGTGAAACCAGCTCCCCTCTGCCTGGGTTAGGACATCTTCTCACAGAATCCCAGAATCCCAGATTTAGGTTGGAGGCACCTTAAAGCCCATTCCATTCCACTCCCTTCCATATGCAGGGACAGCTCCCACTGTCCCAGGCTGCTCCAAACCCATCCAGCCTGGCCTTGGGCACTGCCAGGGATCCAGGGACAGCCCCAGCTGCTCTGGGAATTCTATTCCAGGGCCTGCCCACCCTGCCAGGGAACAATTTCTCCCTAACATCCAATAAAAATCCACTCTCCTTTTGCTTAAAGCCATTTTCCTCTGTAAACATTGCTCCTCTTGCTCCATCAAGGAAGGAAGGTCCCTGGAGCAGGAGGCCTGGCTGGAGGGGCTGCTCTGCAGGTGAGGGGTGCTGCTGGTGGGGCAGGGCACTGCTCTCACTCCATCACCACAAACAGCCCCATCCCCATCTGTGGGGCAGGAGCCCCCCATGCAGAGCGTGGCCAGCAGGAAAAGCAGCAGATTGTGCTGTCCAGGCTGTGCTGTCCAGGCTGTGCTACCCAGGCTGTGCTGTCCACGTTGTGATGCCCAGGCTGTGCTACCCAGACTGTGCTGTCCAGTGTCCAGGCTGTGCTGTCCAGGCTGTGCTGTCCAGTGTCCAGGTTGTGCTGTCTAGGCTGTGCTGTCCAGGTTGTGATGCCCACGTTGTGCTGCCCACGTTGTGATGCCCAGGTTGTGCTGTCCAGGCTGTGATGCCCAGGCTGTGCTGTCCAGGTTGTGATGCCCACGTTGTGCTGCCCACGTTGTGATGCCCACGTTGTGCTGTCCAGGCTGTGCTGTCCAGGCTGTGCTGTCCATGTTGTGCCGTCCAGGCTGTGCTGTCCAGGTTGTGCTGCCCAGGTTGTGATGCCCAGGTTGTGATGCCCACGTTGTGATGCCCACGTTGTGCTGCCCACGTTGTGCTGTCCAGGCTGTGATGCCCAGGTTGTGATGCCCAGGCTGTGCTGCCCACGTTGTGCTGCCCACGTTGTGCTGTCCAGGCTGTGATGCCCAGGTTGTGATGCCCAGGTTGTGCTGCGCAGGTTGTGCTGCCCAGGTTGTGATGCCCAGGCTGTGCTGCCCACGTTGTGATGCCCACGTTGTGATGCCCACGTTGCGATGCCCACGTTGTGATGCCCACGTTGTGCTGCCCAGGTTGTGCTGCCCAGGTTGTGATGCCCACGTTGTGATGCCCACGTTGTGATGCCCAGGTTGTGCTGCCCAGGTTGTGCTGCCCAGGTTGTGATGCCCAGGTTGTGCTGCCCAGGCTGTGCTGCCCAGGTTGTGATGCCCACGTTGCGATGCCCACGTTGTGATGCCCAGGCTGTGCTGTCCGGGCAGCGCTCCCGTGCTGATTGCTCGGGGTGCATTAACACCAGACTGCGGCACATGTGGAGGTGTGAATCCGAGGACCACTCGGTGCTGTGAATTTCCCACTTTATGGGTTACAGAAGCAGCTCTGCCAGCTCGGGGCTGTGAAAATAGCGCTCGATACGCTCACAGTTTCTCAGCTCCTAAATGGTGTGGGGCAGCCGCAGCGAGGGGTGGAGCAGGTGCTGTGGTCCCCCACTCTGCCTGGCTCTGGGGGGATGTTCATGTGTACAATTCACACGGCCTGGATTGGAACAGACCTTGAGGACCATCCAATTCCAACCTCCTGCCACGGCCAGGGACACCTTCCACTACACCAGGCTGCTCCAAGCCCCCTCCAACCCGGGCTGGAGCACTTCAGGGAACACTTGAGCAGTTCCACGGATTCTCTGAGCAGCCTGTCCCCGACACCACTGTGCCCTGCAGTGCCCAGTGCCATCAGCACAGCCTCATCAGCACAGCCTGTCCCAGACCCTGCAGAGCCCCAGTGCCATCAGCACAGCCTGTCCCCAGCACCACTGTGCCCCAGTGCCATCAGCACAGCCTGTCCCAGACCCTGCAGTGCCCCAGTGCCATCAGCACAGCCTGTCCCCAGCACCACTGTGCCCTGCAGAGCCCCAGTGCCGTCAGCACAGCCTGTCCCAGACCCAGTGGTGCCCCAGTGCCATCAGCACAGCCTGTCCCAGACCCAGTGGTGCCCCAGTGCCATCAGCACAGCCTGTCCCAGACCCTGCAGTGACCCCAGTGCCATCAGCACAGCCTGTCCCAGACCCTGCAGTGACCCCAGTGCCATCAGCACAGCCTGTCCCAGACCCTGCAGAGCCCAGTGCCATCAGCACAGCCTGTCCCCGACCCTGCAGTGACCCCAGTGCCACCAGCACAGCCTGTCCCAGACCCTGCAGAGCCCAGTGCCATCAGCACAGCCTGTCCCAGACCCTGCCGTGACCCCAGTGCCACCAGCACAGCCTGTCCCAGACCCTGTGGTGCTGTCTGCTCCCAGCTCTGCAGGGGTCAGAGGCTCCCCCAGCCGCACTCCTGTCTGCAGAGTCGCTCTGTGGTGTCTGTCGCTTGACACCTCTTTATCAACACCTTTGTGAAAAGAAAAAAACACCCAAACACCACTTGCCAGAGCTCTCCTGCTCTGTCCTGGCTTTTGCCCAGTGTTCCCTCTGCCCTGGCTGTGTCTGTGACTCCTGGGCAGGGACCCTCCCCTGGGTGCCCGGCTCGGTGGGCTCTGCTCTCCTGGGCAGGTTCTCTCCTCGAGGTGCCCGGCTCGGTGGGCTCTGCTCTCCTGGGCACCCTCCCCTGGGTGCCCGGCTCGGTGGGCTCTGCTCCCTGGGTACCCTCCCCTGGGTGCCCGGCTCGGTGGGCTCTGCTCTCCGGGGCAGGGACCCTCCCCTGGGTGCCCCAGCACCCCCAGGTTGCTGCAGCAGGGCAGGATGGTGCCCGCTGCTGTAAATGCGGGAGGGACTGCAGCTCTCGGGGACACCATCCCCTCGGGCTCCTCTGGAAGCACCCACAAAAATGTGGAAAAAAAGTCAGCACAGCTGAGATGCTGTTCAAACCTGACTTCAGTCCAGAAGGAAGACAATATCCCAAATTTGCAAGAGTTTGAATGAAAATAGTTGTAAATAAAGGCAGACCCCCGGACACTTGGAGTATGACATCCTTCAGGAAATGCTGAGGCTGCTGGATTCTGTATAAAGATTGTTTGATGATGATACCGCGAGGTCAGGGAGCTCAGCACGGCCCCCAGCTCTGGCCGAGCACTGATAATTCCAGGAGCAAAGCTGGAATTAAGCACTGACAATTCCATCCCCTCCCACGGCCACCCCGATCAGGCGGAGCACAGGCAGGAGCAGGAACAGGAGGGATGCAAAGGGCAGCTGAAAACCAGGAACCTCGAATTTCCCTCCCCTCTCCTTTTCCCAGGGAAGAAGGGAAAGATGTAAAGTCAAGAACTTCAATATTCCGACCTGAATTAACATATTCATTTTTTACGTTCCAAGCATTTACTTTTAGCATCTTACTTCGTTAAAATTGAACTAGTATTTGGGATGTGAAACCAACATTGCTCAGAAAAGTCTTTTAATAGTTACTTCCACACTCGATCATCTCTCCTGTCATTAATAACACTGGTCCTGTGCAAATACTCAAATATTAAACGTTTAGATTATCCAAGCCTCTTGCTTTCCTGGCTGAACATGTTACCTCCAAAGCTGAACTGCTCCTTGCCTGCCAGGCTGTGCTCTTCTGGAAGAACAAAAGCCCACAGTGCTTTGTTTATGGAACATAAAAGGAACTACAACCTTGGGAGAAGGAAAATGATTCATAAAACATGGCTTGTTTTTCCCATGCTTCTTTCCTTCCCAGGGTAACTCAGTGTTCTTGATGTTTACCGTGTGCATGGTGGCACCCTGTGTTTGTCACGAAGGGCTCTCTCTGTGTGTCCCGTGCATGGTGGCACCCTGTGTTTGTCACGAAGGGCTCTCTCTGTGTGTCCTGTGCATGGTGGCACCCTGTGTTTGTCACGAAGGGAGGGCTCTGTGTGTCCTGTGCATGGTGGCACCCTGTGTTTGTCACGAAGGGAGGGCTCTGTGTGTCCTGTGCATGGTGGCACCCTGTGTTTGTCACGAAGGGCTCTCTCTGTGTGTCCCGTGCATGGTGGCACCCTGTGTTTGTCACGAAGGGCTCTGTGTGTCCCGTGCATGATGGCACCCTGTGTTTGTCACGAAGGGCTCTGTGTGTCCTGTGCATGGTGGCACCCTGTGTTTGTCACGAAGGGCTCTGTGTGTCCCGTGCATGGTGGCACCCTGTGTTTGTCACGAAGGGCTCTCTCTGTGTGTCCCCTGCTCGGAGCTGCCTCCCCTCCAGGGCTGGGCTGTGCAGGGTCGTGGGCTGAGAGCCCCCAGACCCAGCTGGGGTCTCCCTGCCAGGCTCTGCAGCTGGAACCGGGCTCCCCCTGCACCCACACCGAACCTTCTGCACCCTGCCCATGGCTTTGGGTTCTCGGTGTCACCTGTGCTTCCAGGCTCCTGACAAAGGCTTTCTGGAAAGCTCCTTGAGCTCCACATCAAGGACCCAGCACAGCTCGGGCAAGACCCAGTCAGGGCTGAGCTGTTGTGGAGGAGGGAGCCCTCCACAGCTCAAGGACATTCTGTAAAAGTGAAGGGTGACAGAAGGAGCAGAAAAAATTCTACCACACCCAGCCAACAGGGGTCCAGGGAAATCCAGAGAATGGGAGGCAGCGTGGAAAATAAATAGTGGAAAAAAAGAGAGGCACGAATCAGCGTTTGTTTGTTTGTTTGTTTGTTTGTTTGTTTGTTTGATCTGAGTGCCTCATTCACTGCTGACCTGCAAAAGAGATATCCGGGGAAATGCCAATGCCATGCAGGGCTCCCAGGTGGGAACCACACAGGGACAGGGACAGGACAGGGACAGGGACAGGGACAGGGACAGGGACAGGGACAGGGACAGGGACAGGGACAGGGACAGGAGAGGGACAGGGACAGGGACAGGGACAGGGACAGGGACAGGGACAGGGACAGGACAGGACAGGGACAGGGACAGGGACAGGGACAGGACAGGGACAGGGACAGGGACAGGACAGGGACAGGGACAGGGACAGGGACAGGGACAGGGACAGGGACAGGGACAGGGACAGGGACAGGACAGGGACAGGGACAGGACAGGGACAGGACAGGGACAGGGACAGGGACAGGGGCAGGACAGGGACAGGGGCAGGACAGGGACAGGGACAGGGACAGGGACAGGGACAGGGACAGGGACAGGGACAGGGACAGGGACAGGGACAGGACAGGGACAGGGACGGGACAGGGACAGGGACAGGGACAGGAGCAGGGACAGGACAGGGACAGGGGCAGGGGCAGAAGCACCCCTGAGGTCAGGGGCTCGCTCCTCTGTTTGTGTTTTACAGCCAGCTGGGAAACCAACCCCAGCAAACGCCTGCATTTTCCGTGTCCTCAAACACTGCCTTTGCAAATCCCATTCTTACCAAATCCGTTCTTCCCATTAATGGCTTTGCTTAGCAGTTTCAAGGGACTAATGAGCTCACTAACAATGTTCTCCTGCCATCTTTTTGCTCAGAATGTTTAAATCATCTGGCTGTAAAACCCACGGTCATTACTCGTCATTATCACTACTTTTTCTAAGCACATTGTCAAGGTTCCTGAGCCTGTGCCCCTTCAAAATAACCACAAATTCACAGCTATTTTGCTTACTCGCCTAAAGTCTGACTACTACAGTGCTACATGCAGTAAATCACCCCTTGAACTGTATTTACACAGCAGCCAAAGCGTGTACAGATAGTTCTCCCCACAGGCTGTGTGTGTGTGTCCTCCCAGAGCGGACACCTTGGCCAGCCCTGCCCTTCCAGCCCCGGCTGTGAGCACCGCCCTGGGACCGCCTCAAGAACAGGAGAAAAGCAGGAGATCCTGCTTCAGATTCTTCCAGAAAATAACTCCTGTTATTTAATAAGCAAAAGCTTCCAAGGACTGGAAATATACCCCGCTCTTTCCAGAAGAAAGATGAAGATGTCTCTCGAGTGCCAGCATCTCAGGTTGGACAGGTCCCCTCCTGTGCAGCACAAACTCGCTCTGGAGAAGGAACCGCTCCGGGCAGCTCTGAAATTCCCGGCCCAGCAGGATGGGGTTGGGTTTTCCTGCTCTTGTTTTCCCTTTCTCTCCCATCTCCTCCTCAGTAAACGAGTGATGAATTGTGTTTGGCAACTGCTGACCCTATGGCAAGCGGTACTGAAATGTGGGCTTTCTTAAACTCAGTTTTAATGTTGCCAGCCTCACTCAGCGGTGCCCAGTGATGATGATGATGATTTCCTACAGAACACCAAATGGATCATTTATAATTGTTGTCTCAGCCGCTCTCCACACGAAGGGCATGAAGCCTCATCCCAGGAACCAGCAGCAATTCCGATGGGCTGGCACTAAAATCCGGCCGTAAAATCCCATCACAATGGACAAAGAAACTACTGAAAAGGGCACTGGATCTTTTTCATGCAGATATCCCAAAATTCACCCAATTTCCCTGAAGTTTATTTGCCTTAAATTCCACTTAAAAGAAATTTAGAAAGCTTTGTACTTTACCTTGGTAGATTCCCAGTGTATCCCCAGTGGAAGGAGGTACCACAGACACAGAAATGCTAAATGGATTCTTGTATCAGCACCATCACAGTGATTACCAAATAAATTTATAATTATGGTACACTTGAAGTATTAGGAGGAATAAAAGATCAAACACACCTCTTTATCAGGGAGTAGGAGCTGAAACTACAGACCATAACATGCTGTGCTGAGAGATAAAGATCATGTTACCATTGAATTTTTTATATCCTCCAAAGGTCAAAATCGCTTCACCATAAAATTTTCAGTGTCACAAAACTCAGAAGTCGTAAATGTGTTTTTGTTCTAGTCTAGTCATGCACACAAATTATTGGAACCCTTAAATTGTTAGAACATCAAATAAAAAAATCAGGACAGGAAAGTTCTCATCTTGACATTAGAGTGAATATTTCTGAAAATCTAATCCATTGGAGATGGTCATAATTACTGTAAAATTGCTTCTGAAACTAATTTGTTCATGCACACACAAATGAAACAAAATTACATTTCCCTTTTCTCTCTTTTTTATTTTTTTAAATATTTTTCTTTTTCTTTTTATTTTTATTTTTTTTTCTTCTTTTTCTTTTCCTTTTCCTTTTTCTTTTTCTTTTTCTTTTTCTTTTTCTTTTTCTTTTTCTTTTTCTTTTTCTTTTTCTTTTTCTTTTTCTTTTTCTTTTTCTTTTTCTTTTTCTTTTTCTTTTTCTTTTTCTTTTTCTTTTTCTTTTTCTTTTTCTTTTTCTTTTTCTTTTTCTTTTTCTTTTTCTTTTCTTTTTCTTTTTCTTTTCTTTTTTTTTTTTGTACAAAGGAAAGACAAGACACCGGCCTCCTTTGCATATCAGGGTCTTTCTTAGCTTTTGATCTTCTCTGAAGTTTCCCCATCAAGGGCCTTGCTAAGGCAGCACAGCTGGAGTGTGACACCTCAGGGAGCTGCAGCCCAGCCCCTGGATCCAGCTGCAGGTCCAGATGTGCCCTGGGCTCACACCTGCCCTGGGGCCATTTCTTGCTTTTGGAAATGTCATCATTTCCAGTCACCTCCTGGTGTGCAAGGCTGCCATTTCTGCCACCTGGGAAGAGAAAATAAAGCTACAAAATCTGGCTGTCCAGAGAGCTCTGTGCACTGCCACTTGTCTCCCTGGTGTTTCTCAGCCAGCCCCTGGTCACCAGGTCTCTTTGGGCATCCCAGCCTCTTTAAGGCTTTGTAGTTTCATGTTTGAGGCCATGGCTTTACTCCAGCTGTTTGCCACAGGACAAGGAGCACACTCAGAGTCTCTCAGGTGCAATTGAAAAGCAAATCTGAAGTGTGTAAGAGGTCACTGTACAGAGGTAAATGCTGTTTTCTCTCAGAAGCAGGGGTTTGTGCATGTGTATATATCTCAAGTATTTATCCCATGTTTATTTGATATACTCTCAGCTTCACAAACTGCAGATAAGGGACTTGACTCTATTGCAGTTTTGTTCTTTAATCATGACAAATGTTACTTCTTTTCTAAGAATATTATCATTCCCTTGTCTTATTATTTCAACATTTCTTCTTTCTCTGCTGCTGATAAATGAAACTTAATTGAATTTAATACTGAAAACCATAGGCACAAGCCCATTACCCAGCCTGAGCTGCTTGAGCTGTACTCCTCGGTGTAGTCAGACAAGAGTTTACACTTAACACAAACAGCAGACAAGAGTTTACACTTAACACAAACAGCAGACAAGAGTTTACACTTAGCTGCTGGCTCAGCAGCCAGAGACTGAGATCACCTGGGTTTTTCACCAGCTCCAGACCCAGAATGTGAAGGTTTCAGCTCTGGCATGTTATTTGTGGCATTGATGAGGGCCTGTCACCGCCACAGAAGATGGGCACTCCTGGGACCGGTGTTAATGAGATCTTCTGCTCCATGTGCCAAGCCCAGGGCAGCTCAGAGCTTCCTGTGCATGAAGGAATGAGGCAATAATGAGGCAAAAGGCAGGAGATTGTACTTTCTTCCATTGCTGGGACTTGAAGCTTCCATCTCAGGTGCTCAGTACCTTCAGGAGGAGCAGCAGCTTTTCCAGAGAGGAGAGATGGGAACCTGCTTCCAAGACTTCCCACAGTGCCTGCCTGCAGTCTGCAATATTCCTCTTGTCTCCACCAAAGAGATGAAGGAGATGCAATGCAGAAATCTGCTAGATTTTGGTTTTAGGCTGGGATTATCTTTCAAATTATCTTGAAAGGAATCAGCTCATGCTTGAAAGGCAGGCTGGTGAGTCCTTCCCGTGCCGTGGGTGGCTGGGGATTGGTTTTTACGTGGAGGGGCTCCTCAGAGCAAAGCCCTACAGAAAGATCACAGTTTCTTGCAAGTCATGCTCCACCTCGATGAGAATATCACCGGGCCAGAGTGTTTGGATTGGAAACCTCAAGGGTGAAAAGAGGGTGTTAAAATACTGAGCTGGAGTGTGTTCAGTCTTCCAGCATAAATTACACAGCTGTTTAATATTATTTACTGGTGTAAAAATGTGCTTAGAACGTTCAGGCAAATCCAGAGAACATCCAAATGCACATATTTGATAGATCTCTGAAAGAAAACAAGGTATGTACCAGTATCCATGACAACAAAGCCACCGTGATCTGTGGGTATGTGAGCAAGACACTGCTTAGCATTATGGAAATTTTAAAAAGACTGCTGCTGTTGAGGGCAGAGCTTTTCATGCATATTTTCATGCATATTAAGTTTATTACCTATTCCCAATTAGGTGTCTTGGTGTTTGGTGAGGGTTGGAATTATCTGGGAGGAAGGAGCCCGTGGCTCCTGCAGAGGGGCAGCCCAGGAGTGTGGGTGGCAGGGAGCACCCAGCTGGGGACCCTGGCTCTGCACCCCTGGCACCCCAGCAGGGTGGGGACACCGCTGCCATCGGGCTGGCCAGTGAGCCAGGGCCATGGCAAGGAGCTCTGGGGGCTGGCCAGTGAGCCAGGGCCATGGCAAGGAGCTCTCAGGGCTGGCCAGTGAGCCAGGGCCATGGCAAGGAGCTCTCAGGGCTGGCCAGTGAGCCAGGGCCATGGCAAGGAGCTCTCAGAGCTGGCCAGTGAGCCAGGGCCATGGCAAGGAGCTCTCAGAGCTGGCCAGTGAGCCAGGGCCATGGCAAGGAGCTCTGGGGGCTGGCCAGTGAGCCAGGGCCATGGCAAGGAGCTCTGGGGGCTGGCCAGTGAGCCAGGGCCATGGCAAGGAGCTCTGGGGGCTGGCCAGTGAGCCAGGGCCATGGCAAGGAGCTCTCAGAGCTGGCCAGTGAGCCAGGGCCATGGCAAGGAGCTGTCAGAGCTGGCCAGTGAGCCAGGGCCATGGCAAGGAGCTCTGGGGGCTGGCCAGTGAGCCAGGGCCATGGCAAGGAGCTCTCAGAGCTGGCCAGTGAGCCAGGGCCATGGCAAGGAGCTCTGGGGGCTGGCCAGTGAGCCAGGGCCATGGCAAGGAGCTCTCAGAGCTGGCCAGTGAGCCAGGGCCATGGCAAGGAGCTCTCAGAGCTGGCCAGTGAGCCAGGGCCATGGCAAGGAGCTGTCAGAGCTGGCCAGTGAGCCAGGGCCATGGCAAGGAGCTGTCAGGGCTGGCCAGTGAGCCAGGGCCATGGCAAGGAGCTCTCAGAGCTGGCCAGTGAGCCAGGGCCATGGCAAGGAGCTCTGGGGGCTGGCCAGTGAGCCAGGGCCATGGCAAGGAGCTCTCAGAGCTGGCCAGTGAGCCAGGGCCATGGCAAGGAGCTCTGGGGGCTGGCCAGTGAGCCAGGGCCATGGCAAGGAGCTCTGGGGGCTGGCCAGTGAGCCAGGGCCGTGGCAAGGAGCTCTCAGAGCTGGCCAGTGAGCCCAGGCCATGGCAAGGAGCTCTGGGGGCTGGCCAGTGAGCCAGGGCCATGGCAAGGAGCTCTCAGAGCTGGCCAGTGAGCCAGGGCCATGGCAAGGAGCTCTGGGGGCTGGCCAGTGAGCCAGGGCCATGGCAAGGAGCTCTCAGAGCTGGCCAGTGAGCCAGGGCCATGGCAAGGAGCTCTCAGAGCTGGCCAGTGAGCCAGGGCCATGGCAAGGAGCTGTCAGGGCTGGCCAGTGAGCCAGGGCCATGGCAAGGAGCTCTGGGGGCTGGCCAGTGAGCCAGGGCCATGGCAAGGAGCTCTTGGGTCTGACCTGTGAGCCAGGGCCATGGCAAGGAGCTCTGGGGGCTGGCCAGTGAGCCAGGGCCATGGCAAGGAGCTGTCAGGGCTGGCCAGTGCCTGAAATCAGCTCTGACCCCAAATGTCCTGCCCGTCCTGCCCGTGTCCCCAGCTGTGTCCCCGCTGTGTCCCGGCTCTGTCCCCGCTGTGTCCCCTGCTGTGTCCCCGCTGTGTCCCCGCTGTGTCCCCAGCTGTGTCCCGGCTCTGTCCCCACTGTGTCCTGCCCCTGTCCCCAGCTGTGTCCCCAGCTGTGTCCCCGCTGTGTCCCCTGCTGTGTCCCGGCTCTGTCCTCGCTGTGTCCCCGCTGTGTCCCCTGCTGTGTCCCCAGCTGTGTCCCCTGCTGTGTCCTGCCCATGTCCCCGCTGTGTCCCCTGCTGTGTCCTCGCTGTGTCCCCGCTGTGTCCCCGCTGTGTCCCTGCTGTGTCCCGGCTCTGTCCCCGCTGTGTCCCCGCTGTGTCCTGCCCATGTCCCCGCTGTGTCCCTGCTGTGTCCCGGCTCTGTCCCCGCTGTGTCCCGGCTCTGTCCCCGCTGTGTCCTGCCCATGTCCCTGCTGTGTCCCCGCTGTGTCCCCGCTGTGTCCCCGCTGTGTCCCGGCTCTGTCCCCGCTGTGTCCCGGCTCTGTCCCCGCTGTGTCCTGCCCATGGGTGCAGCAGCAGCTCCCATGGGTGTCTCTCCTTGGCACAGGGGCAGTTCTGGGTGCAGCAGCAGCTCCCATGGGTGTCTCTCCCTGCACAGGGGCAGTTCTGGGTGCAGCAGCAGCTCCCATGGGTGTCTCTCCCCTGCACAGGGGCAGTGCTGGCTCCAGCACAGCTCAGGGGGCAGAGGCAGCCTGCAGAGCCCAGGAGAACAGGGCACAGCAGCTTCCCCGGGCACAGCAAGGTGATGGTCCTGGAGGGAGATCAAGCCTGGGATGTGCTGAGAGGGGAATGGTGTCAAGGAAAAACCAAACTCCTCTTAGTCCTTTTCTCCTATCTTGCTGCCAGTGTCGTCTTTCTGATCCATGGAAATCTGCCACAACAACAAGCCCCAGTTCAGAACTGCCCTAAATTGATGCCAAAGGGAAAATAAACTGGAAAATTCGGGGGAATCTCCCACAAGACCCAGAGCTCTGCAGGCAGCACAGAAAGGAAGGAGGTTCCTGTGCAGTCCGGGCAGAGAGGGCTGGCTCCTCTCAAAGGTTCTCGCCAAACTCAGCTCCTCCCATCCCATCGGTGCTCGCCAAAATCGAGCTCGTCCCCTCTGGGTTGATGCAGCCAGCGCAGCCCCTCTGCAGCCTTCAAGATCCTGTGAGAAGAAATTGTCACCTGGAACTGCACTGCGGGAGCCAGAGAGGGGAAACAAAGAGCCCTGAACAAGGTCCCGTGTTGCTTTCCTGGGGTTCTCACTGAGCCTGCACTGACTTTTCCCACTCCCAATGTGGGAATACTCGTCATACTCACAAGAGCTGTCTCAGGAGTGACATGATGATACAAACCTTTGCACGGCACTGGAAGTTATTCCCCAGTAAAGTCTCCCCTTTCAGACTGCTACTCACACGACAAACTTTACAACCTGATATTTATTTTTTGTGTAAATACTTCATTCCATTGCCTCAGTTTCATGACTCTTTATTTCTGACACAGGAGATTCTGAAAATCAAAAGTGAGTAACTTTGTGACTTTGGAACAGAAATAATGATGCTCTTTGAAACAAGGGTCACTGGATAATGCAGGAGTCCAGTTTCTCTCTCAAATGTTTTCTGGGTTTTGGTGAGGTTATTTTCCCACAAATAGCTTTTTTATTTCCTGAGAAAAGGGTTGTGTGAACCCAGAGTGCCCGTTGGAAAATCTGTTGTTGTGTTTATGAACTATACGATCGGCTGGAGATTGTGACATGAATAGCAATTTAGGAAAGGGACAGAAACAAACCATCTGTGCCTGGGTGGAACCACGTCTGCACAATGTCAGCTCAGGGCAACTTTTTACACAGAAAACGCAGTAATTATAGCCGAGAACACGTTTATAATGGAGTCGTTAGCTCGACCTTAACTCCAGTGATAGGAAGAAGCCATGAGGTGTTCACTAGATGGGTTTCAGGAGCAGAAGCCTCAGTGCTGGCTCTCCAGACTCAAAGGACATTCCTCCAGCATCCAGAGGGGTGGCAGAGCCTGCCCGGGCAGCCTGGGCACCACTGCAGGTGGGCAGGCTGGGCTGGGACCCCCAGAGCCCCAGAGGGACGGGAACAGCCCCACAGCACAGCCCCATAGCCAGGGAGCTCCGTGGGGAAGAGGGGACACAGAGACACCAGGGACAGGGACACAGAGACACCAGGGACAGGGACAGGGACAGGGACACAGAGACACCAGGGACAGGGACAGGGACACGGAGACACCAGGGACAGGGACACAGAGACACCAGGGACAGGGACAGGGGCACGGAGACACCAGGGACAGGGACAGGGACAGGGAGACACCAGGGACAGGGACAGGGACACGGAGACACCAGGGACAGGGACACGGAGACACCAGGGACAGGGACAGGGACAGGGAGATGAGCAGGGACAGGGACAGGGACAGGGACAGGGACAGGGACAGGGACAGGGACAGGGACAGGGACAGGGACAGGGACAGGGACATGGGCAGGGACAGGGACAGGGACAGGGACACCGGTGTTTGTCTGGGCTACAGCAGTGGCAGCTCGGCTCTCCTCCTCCTCCTCCTCCTCAGCGATGCTCCCGTGTCCCAGCTGTGCAGGATGGATACGGGAGCTGCGCTGGGAGCTGCCCCGGTGCCCGTGCACTCCGTTCTGCCCCGGGACGGGCAGGGCTGGCCTCAGTGCCCATTGTCCCCATTGTCCCCACAGTCCCCACTGTCCCCACAGTCCCCACAGTCCCCACAGTCCCCACAGTCCCCATTGTCCCCACACTCCCCACACTCCCCACACTCCCCACAGTCCCCATAGTCCCCACGGTCCCCACAGTCCCCACGGTCCCCACATCCACGCTCCTGCAGTCGCTGCCGTCGGCTTTTCCGACATGAAAATCCAGCTGCAGCCTGGCCCCAGCCCGACCTGCCCTCGGGGGATGGGATGCTCGGGGTCTCTCCCAGCCCGGACCCCGCTCATCCCTGTCCTGTCCCCCTGTCCTGTCCCTCTCCTGTCCCTGTCCTGTCCCCTCTATCCTGTCCCTCTCCTGTCCCTGTCCTGTCCCTGTCCTGTCCCCCTGTCCTGTCCCCCCTGTCCTGTCCCTGTCCTGTCCCCTGTCCTGTCCCCCTGTCCCGTCCCCCTGTCCTGTCCCTGTCCTGTCCCCTGTCCTGTCCCCCTGTCCTGTCCCTGTCCTGTCCCTGTCCTGTCCCCTGTCCCCTGTCCTGTCCCCTGTCCTGTCCCCTGTCCCCTGTCCTGTCCCTGTCCTGTCCCCTGTCCTGTCCCTGTCCTGTCCCTGTCCCCTGTCCCTTGTCCCTGTCCCTGTCCTGTCCCTGTCCTGTCCCCTGTCCTCTCCCCTGTCCCCTGTCCTGTCCCCTGTCCCCTGTCCTGTCCCCTGTCCTGTCCCCTGTCCCGTCCCCCTGTCCTGTCCCTGTCCTGTCCCTGTCCTGTCCCCTGTCCTGTCCCCTGTCCTGTCCCCTGTCCCCTGTCCTGTCCCCTGTCCCCCTGTCCTGTCCTCTGTCCTGTCCCCTGTCCTGTCCCCTGTCCCCAGTCCTGTCCCTGTCCTGTCCCCTGTCCTCCTGTCCTGTCCCCTGTCCTCCTGTCCTGTCCCCTGTCCCCCTGTCCTGTCCCCTGTCCTGTCCCTGTCCTGTCCCTGTCCTGTCCCCTGTCCTGTCCCCTGTCCCCTGTCCCCAGTCCATCCCCAGTTCCTCAGGGACAGGTTTTTGGCTCCCTGTGCTCCCCACGGGCTCTCCCCGTGCTCGGGATCCAGCGGGGCCGAGCGCTTTCAGCACGGTATAAATTAATTTAGCCTGCAGCAGTAAAGTGCATTACAGAGGTGATTATATTCTGCACTAGAGTGAATGCACCTTAATAAACCCCTGCCAAATGCATATAGAAAAGGTAACGCTGCGGATTTATCTTTTTTTTCTGTATTCTTTTATGGCCTCCATTTGCTTTTGTTCTTTTTTTTTATCCTTTTGGCTTTTATGTTTGCAAGTGATAAATTTTCCCATGTTTTACATTTTATATGTAGTTTATCTCTTTATTTTGTACTTATATTGCATTGAAAATGGAATGAGTCTTTAGAATAATACAGCTGATATTGAATTTTTTAAATTGCTATTGGGTATATACTGCATAAGGTGGTTATCTGATCTCCGACTTAATCATGGGAAAATATTGCTGTGGGGAAAGCTGACTGAGTAACAATGAGACCCCTATGCTTTCACAAAATTTATTTAACTATAAACCTATTATAAAACATTAATATAGAATTCTCTTACTTTCTGCTACATTCCGGTCAGATTTATTGTACACCATTACTGAACTCACATCAAAACTGAATTAATCGTGCGGTCCCAGAGGTTCCTATTTAAGTTTATCAAGGTATGCTCCTGCTCTCAGGATTTTCTGACTGTCAAAGTCAGTAAATATAAACAAAATTACGGTTTTGTTGCAGTTCAGAACTGGAGATTGAGGGGTGAGATAGAATATCATGTATTTGTCCTACTCGAAATAATGGCTGTGCAAAGCTGAAGTGCAGCCAGTAAAGCCTGAAACATTCCCAGTGCCTTGGGGAGCCCTGGAATTGCAGAGGCCACAGCCACCTCTCACAGCTCTGAGATGGAAAAAGCACATTTCCACACTGTCAGCTCCTGCTGACTGAAAGAAACAAAAAACAAAAACCAAAAACCACCTCTCAGGTATAAAACCAAAGTAACAGAGCAGATCCTCATCCCAGCTGGCTACACCACCCCTTCCCACACAGGGTATGGTTATTTCAGCAGAGGAGAAGGTCACAGATGCTGAGGCAAGTGAGGTGAACAGGCACAAATAAAAAGCAAGGGTACAGAATATGCCAAAGGTTAACTTCCCCTAAAGTGCAATTTTTCCTAGAACATGGTAATGATTAAAAGCATCCCAGATTTGCTTTCCCAGGTATTTTTTCATGGCATATTCGCAGTGGAAGAGAGCGATTTCCCCGCTGATGAGAGCACTGGCCAGAGCTGCTGCTGCTGCTGCTGCAGGTGGGCAGTGCTGGCCTCCAGCAGCATCTGCTGCTCCCGTTTCCCTGTTTCCCTGGTTCCCTGTTTCCCTGTTTCCCTGTTGTTTCCCTGCAGCAGGGGAGAGGCAGAGCTGGCAGCAGCTGCCACGTTCCCAGCTGGAGGGGGCTCTTTGGGTGGTTTCAGTGCCTGCAGCCAGCACAGCCAGCTGTTCTGCAGTCAGCAGGGTACGAGGTCTCAGCTCCTGCACCTTCAGCTGTGCCCTGTGAGGCTGAGCTCCCTCTCCACCCTGCGGGAGGATCTGCCCCTTCTTCACTTTCACCCCAGTTTGCTCTCTCCCAGCCTAGTCCAATGGATCACCAAGTCCTTCTGGAAGGGTCCAGAGGTGTGAAACCCCAAAGCTCAGGAGCTGGAGTCTCACCATCAGAGCTGCAGGAAGCCTGTCCAAACCCTCGCATACCTCACAGATAAAATAATGCACATTTTGACCGGTCCTCCAGTTTATGTCTCCTCCAGCTTTTACTTGAATTTCAAGCAGTGAGCAGAATTAACCGCTGAATCCAATTGTAGGACATTTAACACAGGGTAGTTTTAATGTCACCCATCAGAATAAAGGTAATTTCTCAAAATCCAGACTTGCTGAATTGCCAAGGAGCAGCAGGGCTCAGCAATGACTTTGGCTGCTCTGGCCACTGCCCTGGCAGTTGTCCTTGGGAGGGGGCAGCGGCTGCCCAGCTGTTCCCAGCTGTTCCCAGCTGTTCCCAGCTGTTCCCAGTTACAGTTCCTGAGGGAAGGGGCTCCCAGGACCCAGTGTCAATGTGCCAGGAGCTCCCAGCTCACCAGCTCGGGCTCTGCTGGCCTGCCTCACCTGCCAAGTCATAATCCCTGGACAACCAAGGCTCCTCAGCTTAGAGCTTTAAAGTGCCACCACAACAGAGCATCCATCCTTTCCCAGCCTAGTCAAACTTCTAAGGACAAAGAAAAATGGAATTCCAGAGTGGCAGTAATCCTGTTTCAGTTAATGATCTCATCTAACTGCTTGTTTGTGACAAAGCTCATCTCTTCCTCCTGAACACTGCTCAGCTGTGGAATCAGGATCAATCTCAGGAATAGGAAAGAACATGTTCCTGTTTGTTTCATTTGAATTTCTCTTTTAATATGTTGGTAATATCTGCAGTGCCCACTGCTGATGTAATATAGATCTAATTCTCAGCTCATTTAGCTGCTGCCTCAATAGGAACACAATGCCTTGTGGGAGTGATGATTAGAGAGCAACAGCAGAGATATAGAGCAGAGATAAATGAAATAAATTCCACAAAAGTTACTAACAACGTAATCTGTGGCCACATCAGTCAGCTGCTGCTCTGATGCACTAAATGGCTTCTTCATTTGTTGGGTTTTTAATGATAGCCACATTATACAGCAGTGAGGAGGAGGAAAGCAAGCAAGAATTCATAACCCACCCTCTCCTCCTGACCCCACTGTCACGGGAGCATCAAGTGTGGAGGAGATGGAGCCATAAAAGTGAATGGCACGGCACATGCTCCTCAAGCTGTTATCTGTTATCTACAACGAATTAAAATGAGCTCGTTATTTCATATGTGCCAGAAAAATGGGTTCATCAGTATTGTGCTGAAATGCATTATGACTTACTGATTCCTGATCTCATGGCTGTTCTTATTTGAAAACATATTTATAAGCTTTATGTCAACTGCCAGCCATTGAATTTTTATTGTATATTACAGAGGGAAGTCTTATGTCTCAATTTGCATCTCTCTCAGAAGCACAGAACCACAGAATACATAATTCTGTTCTTGTGTGATTTACTTGGGAAATACCCGATGACAGGCTCTGAGAACATCCCTCCCTGACACACCCAGGGCACTTCTGTCAGCTCCTGTCCCAGTGCCTGGCTCTGCAGGCCAGCACAGCTCCAGCCTCTGCCCCCAGGCAGGAGCAGGGCCTTGGAAATGGATTTATTTTCACACAGCCTGGCAAAAGCCACACACTGAACAGTGACAGATCCAGGCTGCAGCTGAAGGGACCAAAATCTGCAGCTCACCCATCCCATCCCATCCCATCCCATCCCATCCCATCCCATCCCATCCCATCCCATCCCAGCCCATCCCATCCCATCCCATCCCATCCCATGGATCCCATCCCATCCCATCCCATCCCATCCCATGGATCCCATCCCATGGATCCCATCCCATCCCATCCCATCCCATCCCATCCCATCCCATCCCATCCCATCCCATGGATCCCATCCCATCCCATCCCATCCCATTCCCATCCCATCCCATCCCATCCCATTCCCATCCCATCCCATCCCATCCCATCCCATCCCATCCCATCCCATCCCATCCCATCCCACCCCTGCCATGGCAGGGACAGCTCCCACTGTCCCAGGCTGCTCCAAACCCATCCAGCCTGGCCTTGGGCACTGCCAGGGATCCAGGGACAGCCCCAGCTGCTCTGGGAATTCTATTCCAGGGCCTGCCCACCCTGCCAGGGAACAATTCCTGCCCCAGATCCCATCTAACCCTGTTCTCTGGCTGTGGAAGCCACTGCCCTTTGTCCAGTCATTCCAGGCCCTTGTCCAAAACCTGCTCTGAGGGATTTTGTGAGCAGGAGGCTGAGCAGGGGTGATGTGCTGGGGGCTGCTCCCCAGGAAGGAGCTGGACAACCTGTCCATAGTGGCTTCACAAGTCACCTCCTGCCACCCTCGTCTGTCCCTTCAGTGCTCATGCTGCTCTCCTTTGTCTCTGCCTGAACACATGCCCATGTTCCATTACTGCCATTCTGGAAATCTGTAAAGGCTGTGAACCAAAATCTCTGCAAATATTTGTGTTAATGTTTAATGAATTTGCTTCAGCTGTGTTTACCCTGCTTTGTATTCCCACCCTCCAACACTCAGGCATGAAAGCCTCACAAACATGACTCAAGGCTAAAGCAGCATTCAAACCAAGGATTTCCTCCCCAGTTTCATGCACAGCAGGGTCCCAGCAGTGTCCCAGCACTGTCCACTCAAAATTCATTGTTCAGACTTCAGAGGAGTGAGCAAGGTCAAAGCCAGGCTGGATGGGACTTAGAGCAGCCTGGTCTAGTGAAAGGGGTCCCTGCCCAAGGCAAGGGGCAGAAGGAGATGAGCTTTAATGTTTAGGACCAGGATTAGTCCAGCACACTGCAGTGAACTCGGGCAGGAGCATCAAGACATCTCCCAGCTCAGTGTTCCTGAGGGGCTGCAGGAGTAATTGATGTTTGCAAAGCACTTTGGAAAAGGTAAATTCCCTTGCACTGCTGGATGGAAGCAGGCAGAGGCAGCTCCCCCTCGGGCCGGGCTCCTCTGCTTGTCTGTTCTCCTCATTAAGGGTCACAGCATCTTCCCAACGTGGGCTAACCCACAAGGGCACTTAATTATATAGATAACATAGTTTGTGTCACAACTAATCAGACTCGGTGCTACAGAAGAATCTCTTCTGAAGTGAGAGGTTAACGCGTCGCTGGTGTGAATGACAATGTGTGCAGCCATGGAGAGAAAAATCAGCAGCAGTGGGTGTTGGACCCACTCCAGAAATCTGCTTTTCAAGGAAAGAATTAATCTGAACCACTGACATTCTCAGCTACAGAAATACACGTATTTTTTGTGGATTTGAAGTAAGGACAAAATAAATCCATTGAACTTCAGTTTATTCACAAGTGGTTAAAATCCGTATCACATCACGATTTTTCCAGCAAGAGGCAACTGGAATCCTGTTCTTGTGCTCGAGAGCAGTGGGGCACACTGCACACTCCTTTGAGTCACACTGAGCAGCACCTCAGCCCACTGTAATCAGTGTTAAAATTCAGATCAACAGCACTATTTATATGCCTTAAGTTGGGTTCATGCATGAAGGTCATCCATGAATCGGGTTCTAACATTGCAATAAAGGTCCAAAAATCACATAAATGTTAAACCATAACCACCAGACCTAAAGCTGGTTTTGAAGGCAAACAATTCCCATTGTCTGTAATAAACATGGTGAAACTAAACAGAAAGGCTCTCCACAATGGGGAGTTTCCATTTGCAGCTGGATCAAGATAAAATATTTGTTGGATGCTGTAGCCCAGAGGAACACCTGCCCAGCACCCACCACCCTTCAGTTCCCCCTTCTCCCATTTCTTTGTACTCTATAGGATACTACAAAGTTTGATTCATGCTTTCCTATAGTGTTCATACATATTTTTCTTTAACAGAGGAACTAAAATGTGAGTGGGTTGTGTGTCTTAAGACAGATTCATTGCCAAGCTAACATTAGCTGTTATTTTAAAAACTCATAAAATTGAGGAGTGGTGTGGCTGGATAAGTCACAATAAAGACATTTTGTTTGCTCTGAATGCCAGGCAGAACTGATGGTTATGATTTCAGCCTTACAACAGCAAATGGGCTCGTATGTCTCATCATTTGTGTAAAGAGAGGAGAGCAGCAGTTTGTGCTGAGCCCCACAGGGATGGCAGAGGGAATGAACTCAGCTCCAGGGGTGCCAGTCACTGATCCTTGGGAATGGGTGTGAGGGAAAAATAGAAGATAAAACTCTCTTGAGACAACTTGCTGATGGTGAATAAAAACAAAAAATATAATTAGGAGCACAGAGGTACCTGGGAAAGCTCTCTGCTGCCAAGCTCCAAGAGTGTCAGTGCTGTATTTACCCCCAAAAAAGCAAGCAGTGGCAACATTAAAAAGTCCTGTTCCCTGTGGCTGGCCTCACCTGGGCTGTCCAGGTGAAATGTCATCATCTCCAGAAACTGGCTTTTTTCTCCAGCTGCAGCTCAAGACCAGGGGATTTGCCTTATGGCAGTTTGTGAAGCACAGGGAGAGGAGAATCTCTGCTGTTTTGTGAAAGCAGAGGGGTGAAGAAGCAGTGCTGACACAGCACTCATCCAGACATCACAGCATCAATTTCAAAATATTTGTATTTCTTTTCAAACGAGGACCACACACAAGTGGTGCTTTTTGATGGACATGATCTCAGGTTTGGGTGCTCTTAGGGACAAGTTCAGAGCCAGTGGGGCAGAACACATTTCCATCAGACATTTTCAGACATTTTCTTTGTATGAAGAACCCCCTGACAGCACAGCTTGGTCACTGCTGGGCTTGGGCTTTCCTGCCTGTTTGGGGGAAAAGAAAGGATTTATCTCTGAGTTACCCATCCCAGTAAAAGCCTGTCCCCAAACAGGATTCCACAGGCTCAGAGCAGAGGCTCCTGGCTAAATACACGGCCTCACAACTCACATTTGTCCTGTTCCCATACAAGGAGAAAGTTTTTAAAAATATGCATTAAATCTGTCCCTCTGTAGCTGTAGAAACAGGCACTGGAATAAATCCATAGCTCAGTTTGCTTCTGCAGTACAAACTTCACAAGTGTGGATGGAAAGGGAGCTGCTCACAGAGCCTGATGTGGGGTCAGGGCAGAGGGGGAGCTCAGCTCTCTGCCCATCACCAGCCTGGCTCAGGGCACGTTGGCAGGAGCTCTCACAGCCCCAGGCAGCCCAGACAGACCACCCTGACCCCTTCCCACCCAGCCCAGACCACCCTGACCCCTTCCCAGCCCAGACAGACCCCCCTGACCCCTTCCCACCCAGCCCAGACAGACCACCCTGACCCCTTCCCACCCAGCCCAGACCACCCTGACCCCTTCCCAGCCCAGACAGACCACCCTGACCCTTCCCAGCCCAGACAGACCCCTCTGACCCTTCCCACCCAGCCCAGACCACCCTGACCCTTCCCAGCCAGCCCAGACCCCCCTGACCCTTCCCAGCCAGCCCAGACCACCCTGACCCTTCCCACCCAGCCCAGACCACCCTGACCCTTCCCAGCCCAGACAGACCCCCCTGACCCTTCCTACCCAGCCCAGACCCCCCTGACCCTTCCCAGCCCAGACAGACCACCCTGACCCCTTCCCACCCAGCCCAGACAGACCCCCCTGACCCTTCCCAAGCCCCTCTGGAGAGGAGGGCTCCATGTCCCAGGCTGTCCCTGGATTTCAGGACCCAGTGCCACAGCCCAGGCTCTTGGGTGGCTCTGATTTCCAGCAGAACACACCCCAGTCCTCCTCCTAATGCTGTCTCCAATATAATTGTGCCACACCACGTTGCTAACCTCATATTTTTCAGATTAATTTCAGCAGCATCAGCATATTGGCAATTCGCTTAGCTAATTATTGGATGTGTTTGTTTTCTTTTAAAATACCCCCAGTAATAATTGTTGGCTCTCTTGTTATAAGAGATGCCAGAATCTATTTCAATTATTATTACTTTTAGAGTACAAATTACATTTTTAATATCCTCCTGGGTCCTTATTACCACAGGAAATTGCCACAGGAGTCCAGTACCATCCTTTCTGTAACTGATATTCATATTCTTCTCATTTCTCCCCTGGCCTCACCAAGCACTCCCAGAGCAGCAATCACATCTGACCAGGGAAATCATCCTGTCCTGGTTTACTGAGCTCCAAGGCAATGACAAGAACAAGACTTTTCTGTAGGACAACATTTCTGACCAACAGTAAAAAGTATTAGAAATAATCTTTAAGGTCCTTTCCAAGCCTGGAAACCATTGCAGGGTTCTATGATTCAGTGATTCTTTGCACAGGTCTGCTGTGCCAGGACATGAGGCTCGTCCCCTGTGTCCATCAGGAGGGTCACAGCTGCTCTACAGAGCCCCCAGGGTTTTCTGTGAGTGCTGAGCTGGAGAAATAAATACTGAAAGGAAAGAAGGAACTTGGGCCCTTCTGTCACAAGGGCCTTTCCTAAAGTTGCTGGGACAAATCCCCACTGCTCCACTACCTTCTCCCAGCAAGCACAGGCTGGCTGAGCAGAGCAGAAAGTGCACACCCTCCCCCCCACATCTGAATCACATTAAAATTTGGGTTTAACAGGTGTTGGTACAGCCAGAGCATCATCTCAGAACAGCAACTAAAATCAGAATCCACAACGAAATTAAGAATCAATACACAAAAATAACAGGCTGGAGAAATGCACTGGGAAGATCCATTTCCAGTGCACCTCGTGGTACCTGCAGCCACCTGGGCAGGGCACAGGAGGGTGGCTGCTCTCACTCGGGCTGGAATGCTGCCTGTGAACTGCACTGAAAACTGTGGAGCTCGATGCTGCTGTTACTGACATGCTGCTCTTCCCAGATTTCTCACCTCACTGCCCAAATTGCTTTCTGAGGACCCAACCCAAAGCCTGTGGAAATAAACAGGAGTTTTTCTATCATGTGCAGTGGACTTTGGATGGAGCTCGGCCTCTTGCGGGGCTGAAAGACATCAGTGCATAGGAATTGAGTCACGATTTTATAAACTGGGTGTTTTATGAATAATGTTCTCAGGCTGAGCCCCTAAAGCGCAGAAGAGATTGGTTTTATGCAGTTTTAATCATAAAGGCCCGTGTCTATAATCAGAGCAATGCTTTCCCCTTCCCCACGCTGGGAAGGTCAGACCTGCAGCACATCCCTCCCTGCAGCACCAGCTCCTTCCAGCCTCTGTGTCCCACCCTCACTCCTGATTCATCGCTCCTCCACTGCCCAGGTCACCTCACTGTGGGCTGGGACAGAGGTGTGGGAGGATAAATGCTGAGGATGCTCCACATCCAGCCCTTCTGCAGAGGTGAGTGGTGTTCCCATCCCTGAGAGCTGCTCCAGCCACTCTGCAGTGCAGGGACCACAGGTGACACTGCACACACAGCCCTGCTCCCACTCTTTGTGGAAATAACAGATGTTTTATCCATTTTCCACCAGCCTTTCCCTTAGGCTGATTCTCAAACACAGCCCTGACTGCAGAGTCCATGATCAGCTGCTGCACTTCAGAAAGAGTCAAACCACTGTGAGCTGAGCTCAGTAATTAAACATGAAATGGCATTAAAAAGAAAGACTTTAAGTGAAGCTGGCCCAGATTCAGCATCAGGATATGGATTTAAGCACAAGACCAAATCCTAAGCCCTACATGGCCTTGCAGCTATTGAGATACATCTCTGAGCTCCTGCAGAGGCCATCAGCTTTCTACTGAACCTTTGTCACATCCTCCTGTTTGGGGATCTGCCCTGGACCTGGGGACATCTCCACATGTGCAGGAGCAGAGCAGGGCCGGGCTGGGGGCTCTGCAGGAGCTGCACCAGTGCTCACACACAGCTCCTCTGCTCCCTCAGGGACCCTCCTGCATCTGGCAGTGGAAATCAGTGGTGCAGATAAAAGCTGGCAGGACTCTGTCCCTGGGATGGATTGGCAGATTTCTATCATGTAATCAGCTTTACAGACTGCAGCCTGAGCTCCTCTCCCTTCTCCCCCTGCTTTCCCACTAAACCAAGCTCACACAGCACTTGCTGTGCAGCAACAAGGACCTGTCTGAATCCCAGAGTTCCACACACACAGAATCAAAGCCACTGCTCCCAGGTGCATTGGCTTCAATGATGCTCTTTGTTGACATCACTAAGACTGCACCTGCCTGAGCAAAACTTCAGCTTCTTCCAGAAGAGGAAGACCTAATGCTGCAGCCCAGGGATATGGACAGGGGAAGGAGCAGAAGGAACATTGCTGTGTTCCATTCCCTCCCTTAAACCCTTTCATTTTCTTTTCTGTCCTCTCTTCTTCCCCCAGAGACCGTTCATGGATGTTTGTTTGCTGCCTTTCCTCTTCCTGTAACTATTCCCATCCTCATGGAATCCTTTCCGAACTCTGGGGCTCAGAGCAGGGTTTTTTCACACAGTGTGACTTCCAGAAAAACATGGCACTTGCTCAGCACCCCGGGGTCACATCCTTGCCTGCAGCACCCTCAGCAAACCTGGACACTGCCAGTCCACAGCAAACAGCTCTGTCCTCCTGTGCCATCCTCCCACAGAACTCTCACACGCTCTCTCACCTGTCACATCTCAATTCCAGCTGCTTCAGAGTCCTTGAAGCACAAAATCCCTAAGGTTAGAAATTACCCCCAAGAGCATCAGGTCCAACCAAAACATCTCCTGGTGGAAGAGTGGCTGTGACAGCCTTTGTGTCGTGTTGTCACTGCTTCACTCCTGAGCTCATTTATCCCAGAGAGAGCAGGGAGGAGGGAAACACCACCCACAGTGGGTGGTTCTGGTGAGTTTATCCTGCCCATAACTGCTCCAGGTTATTCCTCATGACCCCTCTTGTTGCCTGTCTGCTCCTCAGATGGCAGCTGCAGGCACTGGAGCCACAGGTGAAAGCTGCAGGTGCTCCCAGTGCTGTGCCCCACAGGATGGCAGGGGATGAGCCCTGGCACCCCTGACCCACCAAACCCCTGCTCCAGCCCCTTTCCCAGTGTGCCAGTGCTTTGAGAGCTCCCAGAAAGGTGCATTCCTCCATCTCTGCCCTAAAGCTGCAGCTCAGGGGGAAATGGCACCTGTCCTGACAGCCTCTGCCTCAGCTCCCCTGGCACAGCCTCCTGTGGTGACACACTGCTGGGGACAGAGCAGTGCCACGCTGGGAAATGATTGGAACAGCATTTCCATCATCTCAGCCTGTGGCACCCTCCTGGTCCCCTGCAAGAGCAGCCCATGCTCCGGGCTGGCACAGGCAGCACAGAGCCCAAACCAGACATCCCTGCCTCCCTCTTACAGAGGGGCTTCTTTCCATACTGACACCAAACAGCAGCTGAAGTAACCTGCTATAAAAACTGTTCATAATGAAAGGTGTTTCTGACTCAAAAAACTTCCAGAGCCTTGAAAAGTGTGAGAGTTAATTTGCAACCGTGTCTGTGCAAGAGGTGACAAAACAGTTAAGTGAGGAAATAATAAAGATATTACCGTCCTCTCTCAAGGATCTTCTGTCTCTAATTTAATAGTTTCAAGCTTTTTAAAGCATTTGCCAGCAGAGTTTTCTCACTTTAGCTGGGCACAGCTCGTGACCTCCATCTGAGTGGTGTCAAATCACAGCGCTGGTGAGGGTGTGAATAAAATCCTGCTCTCCTTGTCTCGGTGTCCTGGCCACTGAAGCAGCCTTGGTGGGAGGGACTCTGCAGCTCACCTGGGCTGGAGTGGAGATTCCTGCCCAGCCAGGAGAGCCTGTCCTGGCCCAGGGCATCACCAGGCACCCTGGGCATCACCAGGCACCCTGTGCCAGGCCCCCCCAGGGTTCCCAAGGCTGCTCCACGCTGAGAGCAGAGACACGGGCAGGGAAACAGAAACGGCTTTTGCACGTCTTCACCTCTGTTAGGCAAGAACAGCAGCTCCAAATGCTCTTCCACGGGACTGCTGAACCGTGACATTCTCCTCATGGTCTGCCTTGACTCAGCACTTTGATCCTGCAGGAACCTGCTGAGACAGGCACTTCTCACTCCTGAAACCTTCCACGTGTCAAGGGAATATGTTTGGAGGGGGTTTTCCCTGCAAAGGCTGAAGAAGAGGGAACTCTGGAAATATGTTCTTTAGATTCTCGTTCCTGGCAGCAGCATCCCGTTTCCAGGGCTCTGGATATATATATTTCCATATATATATATATATATATTTCCATAACCTCTGTGCAAGGAGACAAACCTCAGCCCGCCCCACAGGAAGCAGACAGGGCTCTGGTGAATTTGGGGAGCAGGATTCCAGCATCCTGCAGTGTCTCCCATTCCCCACTGTCCTGGCAGAGAGACTGGAACAGCCAGAATCGCTGACAAGCCCCTAATTGTCCCTTTCCCTGGAAAATGGGTGTTTGTGTGCAGACTCGGAGCTGTTCATTACCCCCTCCTTGTGCTGCTGACTGTGAACAAGCAGCAACACTTTGATAAAGTTTGCAAAAGCATAATTAGTCCTACAGGCACAACATTTTCCCATTTCAAATGCTGCTTTCCCAGCTGTACTTTGCAGACTTAGGATTTCAAAAGCAGCTGATCGCAGCCTCTGCTGCAGCTCAGGATTTGAGAGGTTTGGGCTTAATGACATTCAAAACCTTATTAAAATACAAGAGAGAGAGATGCAGTACATGATCCTCCATTTTCTTTGTTATGTGCATCTGTCACAATCTAAAGATGTGAGGAAAAATAAAATCTAACACAAATACAGACTTTATCAGGAATTCTGCTGGGATTCCATAACATGTAATCTTTTCTTCATGCAATCATTTATTTCTCTAATGAGCTAAAACAGGAGAGGTTCGGAGAGGAGAGGTTCGGAGAGGAGAGGTTCGGAGAGGAGAGGAGAGGTTCGGAGAGGAGAGGTTCGGAGAGGAGAGGAGAGGAGAGGAGAGGAGAGGAGAGGAGAGGAGAGGAGAGGAGAGGAGAGGAGAGGAGAGGAGAGGAGAGGAGAGGAGAGGAGAGGAGAGGAGAGGAGAGGAGAGGAGAGGAGAGGAGAGGAGAGGAGAGGAGAGGAGAGGAGAGGAGAGGAGAGGAGAGGAGAGGAGAGGAGAGGAGAGGAGAGGAGAGGAGAGGAGAGGAGAGGAGAGGAGAGGAGAGGAG